>NC_074694.1:30612618-30744725 GCF_029448725.1 Salvelinus fontinalis
ACTGATATGGCAGGCAAAAACCCGAGGAAAATCCAACCAGGAAGTACTATTATTTTGTAAGGCTGTTTTTCCATTGAAAGCCTATCCACCATACAAAGACTTAGGACACAGTTCACGAGCGCCGTGGCTTCCTCTACGTGTGGCCAGTCTTCAGGCATTGTTTCAGGCTTTTACTCTGAAAAATGAGGGAGAAACAGCACTTTCAATCAGTGGCCAGTGGATTTCCATTCATCAGCAATGCGCCCTGATCGGGAACGCGCCTTTGTTTCTCCTTTCCTATTAACGAAGCTTTTGTCCGGTTGAAATATTATTGATTATTTAGTTTAAAAAAAAACTTTGTCTGGAATTAGTGCACGCGCCTTTTATTACTGGATTACTGGACAAAACGCGTGAACAAAAAGGAGGTATTTGGTCATAAAGAGGGACATTATTGAACAAAATGAACATTTGTCTAACATAGAGACCTGGGAGTGCCACCAGATGAAGATCAAAGGTAAGTGACTAATTTTAATGCTATTTCTGACACTCTCCTTGGCTGGAAAATGGTGGTATGGGTTTCTGTGGCTAGGTGAAGATCTAACATAATTGCAAAGTGTGCTTTCGCCGTAAAGCGTTTTTGAAATCTGACACAGCGGTTGCATTAACTGCTCTGTGCTACGGATCCCTTTAGCGCACATATGTCAGAGTCAAGGCCCGCGGGCCACATCCGGCCCGCGAGAAGGTTTTTTACGGCCCCTGGGATGATCTTGATTTATTATTAGAACCGGCCCGCAGACCGCAGCAAGCCGGCAGCCCGCAGATCTTTTACACGCACCAATACTACATTTCCCACAATGCAACGGTGACGCACCGAGCAGTAGGCTGCTTCATTTCAATATTTATTGGCACAGCAGTCGTCAGCATCACAGTAAAATTAACTTTCAGATACCCATCAAAAATGGCAAAACGGAAGGTGGACACTGAGAACCGGGGGTTTCAAACAAGGTGGGAGTCGGAGTATATGTTCACGGAGGTAGCTGGAAAACCTGTGTGTCTTCTGTGTGGAGAAAGTGTGGCGGTACTGAAAGAGTATAATCTGAGACGACATTATGAAACGAAACACGCGGACAAAAACAAGAATATGGACATGGAACAAAGGCTACAAAAGGCAGAGGAATTAAAACGAGGCCTCAAATCTCGACAGGCTCTGTTCAAAAAAGCCAAATCACAAGGCCAGGCTGCTGTCAAGGCCAGTTTTATTTTGGCAGAAGAGATCGCTAAATCAGCCCGGCCATTTACGGAGGGGGATTTCATCAAAAACTGCATGATTAAAGTTTGTGACGAAGTTTGCCCAGAAAAAAGGCAACTCTTTTTAAATGTGAGTCTGAGCAGAAACACCATTGCCGAGAGAGTAGACCAGTTGTCCATCAATCTAAAAGAGCAGCTTGTGAAAAAGGGAAAAGATTTCATTGCATATTCCTTGGCTGTGGATGAGAGCACCGACATTTCTGACATTGCCCAGTTGTCAATTTTCATCCGCGGAGTGGACTCCAGCCTAAGCGTGACAGAGGAGTTTTTGGCTTTACGTCCTATGCATGGCACAACTACGGGGCATGATTTGTATGAAGAGGTGTCAAGATGTGTAAATGAGATGGAGCTGCCTTGGGAAAAACTCGTGGGTTTGACAACCGACGGAGCACCTGCGATGTGTGGACACAGGAGCGGACTGGTGGCGAAGATACGGGAAAAGATGCAAGAGGAAAACGCGACAGGTGAGCTGACAGCTTATCATTGTATCATACACCAGGAAGCGTTGTGCGGTAAAGCCTTGAAAATGGAGCATGTAATGAGCATCATCACGCGCACAGTTAACTTTATCAGAGCCAAAGGTTTGAATCACCGCCAGTTCAAGGCATTTCTGACGGAGTTAGAAACGGAGCATGGTGATTTGCCTTATCACACAGAGGTGCGATGGCTAAGCCAGGGAAAGGTGCTTCAAAGATGTTTCGAGCTTCGTGAGGAGATTTGTCTGTTCTTGGACAGCAAAGGGAAAGACACAACACAACTCCGAGACGAAATGTTTCTGTGTGAAATGGCTTTTCTGTGTGACATTACGAGTCATCTGAATGCAATGAACTTGCAGCTGCAGGGTCGGGATCATGTCATCTCTGATATGTACAGTACAGTGAAGGCATTTAAAACCAAACTGACTCTGTGGGAGACGCAGATGCGGAAAGAAAATTTGAGCCACTTTCCCAGCTGCCAGACCATGAAAGAGAAGCTCTCTACCAGTGCGTTCCCGAGCGCACAGTTGGCTGATAAAATAGGTATGCTTGCCGCTGACTTTCGACGCCGATTTGCTGACTTTGAAGCACAAAAAAGCAGGTTGGAACTGCTCGGTAACCCATTTGCTGTTGACGTGGAAAGCTCACCACCAAACCTCCAAATGGAGTTGATTGACCTCCAATGCAATGATGCACTGAGGGCAAAATATGCGGCAGTGGGTGCTGCGGAGTTCGCCCGTTTCCTCCCCGACAATGCCCCAGCTGCGCATCCAGGCTGCTCAAACGTTGTCTATGTTTGGCAGCACATACCTGTGTGAACAACTGTTTTCTTTGATGAACCTGAACAAAACATCACACAGAAGTCGACTTACTGCTGAACACCTCCACTCAATTCTGAGGATTTCCTCAGCTCAGAGCCTTACCCCGAACATTGATGAACTTGTGGAAAAGATGGGACACCACCAAGTATCACCCTCAACCTCAAACAAGTGAACATTACTGTGCAATCACATATTTAGAGTTTTTACTCAGTTCAAGTTTAAAAGTTAGTTTAATATTTGTTTTCACTGCATGTTACTTCTCCTTAAACAAAGTGTTGTTTTTGATTAATAGATTTTTGCACTTTATTTTATTGTATTTCAATCCAATTATATTTTAAAAATATTTCAGTTGAGTGGATGATAGAAAATTGCTATTATTGTTTTTTTCTTTGAAGTAAATTTAGCCCACTTTTGCTAAAATAGAAAATATAGGCTACTGATGGTGCCTTGAATACCGGTTTCTTTCATTTAATGTTCATGTTATGGGGATTTTTATATAAAGGAAATTTGTCTTTTGTGTCTGTTGAAAATTAAAGATTACTGACAGAGCCATAAGAAAATATTGCTTTATTTATCTGATCATATTGGAATATATTTGTTAGGTTTTCAGTAGGTTCAATTAGGTTCACTAGACTATATGCGTCATTTAAACATTTTTCAATGAACATTCGAACAGTCCGGCCCTCGGCTTGTAGCTAAATTTTTTATTTGGCCCTCTGTCCATTTGACTTTGACACCCCTGCTTTAGCGGGATCATTTTCCTTAACAACCGCTGAATTGCAGGGCGCAAAATATTACAAAAAATATTTATAATCATGCAATCACAAGTGAAATATACCAAAACACAGCTTAGCTTGTTGTTAATCCACCTATCGTGTCAGATTTTGAAAATATGCTTTACAGCGAAAGAAATCCAAGCTTTTGTGATTGTATCAATCAATGCTAGAACAGTTAGACCCAAATTAGCATGGTCACGAAAGTCAGAAAAGCAATAAAACTAATCGCTTACCTTTGATAATCTTCGGATGTTTGCACTCGCGAGACTCCCAGTTACACAATAAATGTTATTTTTGTTAGATAAATATTACTTTTATAACAAAAAAAAGCCATTTGGGTTGTGCGTTATGTTCAGAAAACCAAAGCCTCGTTCCGTTCGACGAAAATTCCTAAAAGTATCCGTAATGTTCGTAGAAACATGTCAAATGTTTTTTATAATCAATCCTCAGGTTGTTTTTAACAAACATAATCGATAATATTTCAACCGGACCGTAACCTATTCAATAAAAGAGAGAAAGAAAATGGAGAACTACCCCTCTTGCTCGCAGGAACTAATCAAAGGACACCTCACTAGTTTTGAAAAATCTCGCTAATTTTTTAAAAATAAAAGCGTGACACTATGTCTAAAGCCTGAGGAAGCCATTGGAAAAGGAATCTGGTTGATACCCCTTTAAATGGAAGAAAGAAGGGCAAGGAAACACAGATTTAAAAAAAAAAAAAAATCACTTCCGGGTTAGATTTCTCAGGTTGTCGCCTGCAGAATCAGATTTGTTATACTCACAGACAATATTTTGACAGTTTTGGAAACTTTGGAGTGTTTTCTATCCTAATCTGTAAATTATATACATATTCTACGATCTGGACCTGAGAAATAGTCTGTTTACCTCGAGAACGTTAGAAAAAAGATATGACCCCTAGCGTCAAGAGGTTTTAAGGAGAAGTTTATCTATATTTCCATGAATAATACTTGTATCGTTTATCAATGTTTATGATGAGTATTTCTGTAATTTGATGTGGCTCTCTGCACTTTCACTGGATGTTTATTTGAGACAATGCATTTCTGACCATAACGCGCCAATGTATATGCTAACAGATTTTTGGATATAAATATGAACTTTATCGAATAAAACATACATGTACTGTGTAACATGAAGTCCTATGAGTGCCATCTGATGAAGATCAAAGGTTAGTGATTCATTTTCTCTATTTCTGCTTTTTGTGACTCCTCTTTGGCCTGAAAAATGGCTGTGGTTTTCTGTGACTAGGTGCTGACCTAACATAATCACATGGTGGTTGGACTGTGTTTGGATTTACAAGAAGTTCATCTTTAAAATGGTGGATAATACTTGTATGTTTGAGGAATTTTAATTATTGGAATTCTGTTGTTTTGAATTTGGTGCCCTGCAATTTCACTGGCACTTGTACCAGAGAGGTTAAAGATTTCCACTGGTGTACAGCACCTATCCAAAAATGTGCCAAGCTTATAGAGACATACCCCAAGTGACTTGCAGCTGTAATTGCTGCAAAAGTTGTTTCTACAAAGTATTGACTTTGAGGGCGTGAATAGTTCTATTTTTTGTCTTATTTCTTGTTTGTTTCACAATAAAAAATATTTTGCATCTTCAAAGTGGTTGGCATGTTGTGTAAATCAAATGATACAACACCCCCTCAAAAATCAAGGTAACAAAATAGAAAAAATGCAAAGGGGGGTGAATACATTTGCAAGCCACTGTATGTTAGCACACTCGTTTGGTTCGCCTAGCCGACTTCAGCTTGCCACCAGCTGAACTGAAGCAGGCTTACGTCTTTACACTAAAAGGGCATGATCATCATTTTCACAATTTACAGTATTATTCCAGCCTCATAGTGTGGAAATATATACAGTGCTTTCAGAAAGTAGTCACACCCCTTGATGGTTTCCACATTTTGTTGTGTTACAGACTACATTTAAAATTGATTCAATATATTTTTTTTGGGGGGGGGTCACTGGCCTACACACAATACCCCATTATTGTTATGACATGTCTAAATAAGTTCAAGAGTAAAACTGTACTTAGCAAGTTGCATGGACTCACTCTGTGTGCAATAATAGTGTTTAACATGATTCCTGAATGACTACCTCATCTCTGTACCCTACACATACAGATGATTGTAAGGTCCCTCAGTCGATCAGTGAATTTCAAACACAGATTCAACCACAATGACCAGGGAACTTTTCCAGTGCCTCACAAAAAAAGGCACCTATTGGTAGATGGGTAAAGAAAGTAGACATTGAATATCATTTTCAGCATGAAGTTAATTAATTACACTTTGGATGGTGTATCAATACATCCAGTCACTACAATTCTGTTGCTGGAGAGGAAGGAAACCACTAAGTGATTTCACAATGAGGCAATGTCTCAATGCTGACTTTAAAATAGTAACAGGGTTTAATAGCTGTAGGAGAAAACTGAGGATGGATCAACAACATTGTAGTTAACTCCCCAATACAAACCTAAATGACAGAGTGAAAAGGAAGCTTGTACAGAATTTTAAAAATATTACAAAACATGCAAAGCAATTACATTTTTTGTGCTGAATACAAAATGTTACATTTGGGGCAAATCCAATACATTACTGAGAATCACTCCATATTTTAAAGCAAAGTGGTGGCTGCATAATGTTATGGGTATGCTAGTAATCGTTAAGGACTGGGGAGTTTTTCCAGGATTAAAAAAAAATGTATTGGAGCTAAGCACAGGCAGTTCAAGCACTGAGTGACAGTTGACTTAAATCTAGTTGAGAATCTATGACAGGACCTGAAAATGGTTTTCTAGCAATGATCAACAAAACAAAATGACAGAACATGAAGAATTTTTAAAATATATATATTTTTAAGTTTATTTTTTTTAACAATGGGCAAATGGTGCTCAATCCAGGTGTGGAAAGCTCTTAAACACTTACCCAGAAAGACTAACAGCTGACAACACTGTCAAAGGTGCTTCTACAAAGTATTGACTCAGGGGTGTGAATACATACAGTAGCAGTCAAGTTTGGACACCTACTCATTCCAGGGTTTTTCTTTAAATTTTACTATTTTCTACACTGTAGAAGAATAATGAAGATATCAAAACTATGAAATTACATATGGAATCATGTAGTAACCATTTATATTTGAGATTCTTCAAAGTAGCCACCCTTCGCCTTGATGACAGCTTTGCACACTTGACATTCTCTCACCAAGCTTTGAGGTAGTCACCTGGAATGCATTTCAATTAACAGGTGTGCCTTGTTAAGTTAATTTGTAGAATGTCTTTCCTTCTTAATGCGTTTGAGCCAATCAGTTGTGTTGTGATGAGGTAGGGGTGGTATACAGAAGATAGCCCTATTTGGTAAAAGACCAAGTCCATATTATGGCACGAACAGCTCAAATAAGCAAAGAAAAACGACAGTCCATCATTACTTTAAGACATGTAGGTTAGTCAATTCCGAACATTTCAAGAACTTTGAAAGTTTCTTCAAGTGCTGTCGCAAAAACCAAGCACTATGAAGAAACTGGTTATCAGAAGGACCGCCACAGGAACAGAAGACCCAGAGTTACCTCTGCTGCAGAGGATAAGTTCATTAGAGAGTTACCAGCCTCAGAAATTGCAGCCCTAATAAATGCTTCAGAGTTCAAGTAACAGACATCTCAACATCAACTGTTCAGAGGAGACTGCGTGAATCAGGACTTCATGGCCGAAATGCTGCAAAGAAACCACTACTAAAGGACACCAATAAGAAGAAGAGATTGCTTGGGCCAAGAAATACGAGCAATGGACAATATACTGGTGGAAATCTGTCCTTTGGCCTGATGAGTCCAAATTTTAGATTTTTGGTTCCAATCACCATGTCTTTGTGAGATGCAGAGTAGGTGAATGGATGATCTCTGCATGTGTGGTTTCCACCGTGAAGCATGGAGGAGGTGGTGTGATGGCGTGGGGGTGCTTTGCTGGTGACACGGTCTGATTTTAAAAAAGGAATCAAGGCACACTTAACCATCATGGCTGACACAGCATTCTACAGCGACACGCCATCCCATCTGGTTTGTGCTTAGTGGGACCCATATTTGTTTTCCAACAGGACATTGACCCAACATACCTCCAGGCTGTTTACGGGCTATTTGACCAAGAAGGAGAGTGATGGCATGCTGCATCAGATGACCTGGCCTCCACAATCACCCGACCTCAACCCTATTGAGTTGGTTTGGGATGAGTTGGACTGCAGAGTGAAGGAAAATCAGCCAAAAAGTGCTCAGCATGTGGGAACTCTTTCAAGACTGTTGGAAAAGCATTCCAAGTGAAGCTGGTTGAGAGAATGCCAAGAGTATGCAAAGCTATCATCAAGGCAAAGGGTGGCTACTTGAAGAATCTAAAATATATATATATTTTGGTTACTACTACATGATTCCATATGTGTTATGTCATAGTTTTGATGTCTTCACTATTATTATACAATGTAGAAAATAGTACAAATAGAAAAATCCTTGAATGAATACTTTCTTAAAAGCACTGTTTAAAAACATAGGAAACTCAAATTTTTGACTGTTCTGGGCCTTTAAAGTGAAAAAGTCCCAGTGAAACTCAGTTAACGTGGAATTGCACTGAAGTATTCCAACATCATATAAGCTCATTCACAGACGACCTACTACAGTTATTCTTAATGACCTTTAAATACATCTAATCCCTCTCTTCAGCTAATCATCAAGATCATGCTTAGCTTAGTCTGGTTTGTTGGTTGGTGATGGGCTGGAGCAAAAGCCTCCACACCCCTCCTGACCAATAAACTAGAGTCTAGTAACAGGCAATGCAAGCAGCTTGAGTCATACTTATTTGACCAGTCATAATTCCATCAACTTGGAATGCTGGAAAGGTGCTATGGAACATACTTTCAGCGCTAACATGCATGCATCATCATTACACAATCAGACACAACCTGTACACAATTGTTTCTGACTTAATAGTCAACTAGTCATTTTTATCGTTGAAAGGAATATGAGTCAGCATTCTAGAATGATAAAATGATCTGGGAGGAACAGGGTCTAACATGAATGAATCACCAATATTATACACAAAATGTCTGAGAATCCAAAATAACAGACACATCACCACATTCCCTCACTAATGCTGGGAATAAGAACCCGTGCTGCTTGGATCTTCAACGATGACATCACCAACTTGCAGGAGTCATTTATATAATTGAAGGCAGAAACTGTCCCTCAAGACAGATCGTTCCTTTTCTGTCCCTCTCAGAATTAACTCATTCCATTCAACACTTTCCAGGAAAAGAGAAGAAGAGAGGTTTGCTGCTGGTCCCACAAGGATGGAGAGTATGAAGCAACATCAACCCTGGGTGACTTATGACTCCATGTAATTATACAGATCATTACAGCATCGTACTTCCTTTGATGGTCACTGTGTTATACATGTCCACATCCGCCCTTCAGAAATGTATTTACTTAACTAACCTTGGATATTCCTCTATTTATTAAGAAATGGAGGCGTATAATATTTCGAAACAGAAAAAATGTAATGGGATGGATGTACGAGTGTAAGCGTGCATGCTGTCTTGATGGGGGTAGTGGTCAGAATGTCATAAAAGAGCAACCAAGATGCTTGAACAAAGGAGTGAACCAAAAGCACAATTTTCAGTGTTTTGTGTTTCTAAACCCAATCAACAAGGGTCCAATCACCATTGGTTTCTCCTCGCATGAAAACAAGAGGTTCAGTAAGGGATCTTAGTGAGTGAAAGTGACCATCACCGAAAGCAAATTTCCTGTAGAAACCCGAGACACCAACTGAGTGTCTGTTTACTTCCCCTTAAAGTCTGCCTTCTTGTCTGCTTCCATACGTCTGAAACACACACACACACACAGTCCAACGACATGGTGAAACCTCACATTAGCTGGGGAATGTGTAACACAATGTTGGGTCACGTCTTGGTCTTATCAGTAAGGTGACACTAGGGTTTTTCTCCTGCTCTGCAGATAACACTGAGGAAGACAGATGGGAGGGGGCTGTACTCAGTCAGGACACTGATTTCAAGAAAAGAGGACATCATTGGTTCACCCCATTGACATGGTCCGTTTTCTAGACGGCAATATCTCATTGACAGTCTTTGAACACAGTCACTGAGTGAATTTGTCTTCGAACTGCCAGTCAGTAAATCACCGTTCAAAGAGTATATGGGCTCTGTGAACTGGGCTCAACCTTTTAATAACAACACGTGTTGGACCTCAATGTAAAATCTCTAACCCCGCTTCACAACATTGGGAGAGGTCACATCTTGAATTAACGTTCATATGAACCATGCATTGATCTCAATGGGGAGTTAGGATTCAGGCCACAATTAGGCACACGGGGATGCAGTGAGTGAGGGAATGAGCACCGCGCACCTATGTGTGCTGGGAACTAGGAACTTTGACAGCACATGGAGACAGCTTGTCCCGGCATATGCAACATTAAATAATGCACCATGCCAGATGGTTAACCTCGACAACCCCAGACTGCCTGTGGCTCTGCATTCACAGGATGCCAGAACAGCCCCTGGCTAAGAACATATGGTTTCAGCTATGGCTGTCTGGAGAGCAACAACAACAACAACAACAATCATGGTTGTCACTGTGAATGGCTGGCTGTCTGTGTTCTGTAGAGCCACAACAATCATGGCCGCCATCATGCTTCGAATACAGTATCTATTCCATTCTAATTTTTGTTGACATGTCGCTTATTCCATAAACCTAGAACCTAGTAAAGTCCCCCAAGTCATAAAGCGAGTTACCGTAAGCTCAAGCTGAGGATCATTTCAACACAAACCAATGCCATTGATTCATTTTTGCTGAAATAACCAAATCAAGTCACCCGACCTTAGTTAATGATGACTAGTCCCAGTAGTGCTACGAGTACAAACAAACATGCTTATTATAAGAGCAGAGTGGTCCATGGTATGTATGGCATGACAGACACATCCCTGTGACGGTTTACATCCACGTTTCCCACACCCAAAAACACAAACAGCATCTCTTACTATGGAAAAACTAAATAGCTCATAGCTTTCCATTTCAGTGCCACTGGCTCCCCGCCTGGAAAACCAGGAATCATTTGTCAAATTCCCTTCGGAAAAATGGCTGTAAATACCCTGGGCCTGTGGAGGAGGTCAGTGAGAGTATGAAGAGGCATTAAACCATGCCGTTACCCTTTCACCTGAGTTGTAATAGGCTAGCTAAGACCTGAGGAAGAGAGAGAAAGTGTTATGTTGAGAACAAACATTAAAAGGATAGTTCCCTCCACAGTCAAAGTATGTCAGAAGTTTTAAGTTTGCTGAAAGTGGTTGAGCTTCCAACGGGGAATATGAACTCTTGGTTCCATCTAATTCAATTATACATGTAGGGTGGACACAGACATTTGATATACAGATTTTAAAGTTTTGTATAAATAAATATCTCGACTGGACCTCTGCGTAAAATAAATCACTATTTGTTAACCATATTTCTGTTAAAATAACGTCAAGGAGAGAGAAAACTGGGTTATGGAAGTACTAAAGCTACATTAGATTGGGTTTCAGACCACCCAATAACAATTATTTTTATATCATATCAATGTCGTCGAGACAAATTAATATAATTTAAAGATGTAAAACTTCTGGCTTGATCAATTGAAAAGATTCTAATATTGAAGTTGAAGAAGAAAAAAAATGTATTCAGTAATGAATTGCAGCCATTTAGTCATTTAAATCTCATTTAGAACAAGACCAAAAATTGTGGGCTTCTGTCTTAGAATGAGATTTTCTATGAGTTTCTCTTCAACTTCCATCTGGGTTTTGACATGAGTTTATTCGTGTTTGACAACATAAGTAGGTGATTCACTGAGTAGATACTGAACGAACGGTCAGCAGGTTTGTGAAATGGAGGTCGCCCACTCATGGACTGAGAGGAGAAATGTGCAGCCTCTGTATTAGTGGTCTTCCAGAGTTTCAACAGAGGATTACCAGTCAGGTCCTTGTCCAAAGCTTAGCTGCCCTTACTCATGCCTGAATTACACAGTCTCCTGACATGTGGTGGTGTGAGCTCAGTGTGTGTGTGTGTGTGTGCCACAAGAGGTTGGCGGCACCTTAATTGGGGATGGTAATGGCTGGAGTAGAATGGTATCAAATACGTCAAACACGTGGTTTCCTGGTGTTTGATGCCATTCCATTCGAACCGTTCCAGCCATTATTATGAGCCGTCCTCCCCTCAGCAGCCTCCCCCCCGTGCGTGCGTGCCTGCGTGTGTGTGTGTGTGTTCAGCCTGTCCTCCAGTGACCTCTAGTCAAACATCTGGATGTAGGAAGATGGGGGTATGAGGGTCAGGGTCTGTATGTGAAACCAGCGGTTCTGTTCTAGTTGAGCCAGGGATGGAAGTGTCCAGTACACGACCAGTTATAAGACAACACACCAGAACAGAAGTGGAACAGTATCAAGAACCAAGTACAACAAGCCATTACATAGAACATAACAAAAAGTTCCCAGTACACCAACTGTAACAGGTCTTTCAACTGTGGTTTAAATAAGTTAATGTTGTTCAGTATACAGAAACATTGAGGTCGCAAACAATGCTGGTGATGATTCTTGAGAATGAGAAATGTTTGGAGTTTTCCAATATTGCCAAATGTTGTACATCCTCAAAGCATCTGAAGTAGCCTTGGGCTGTACAGAGATACGATGTGAACACAAGCCACAAGCCCAAAAATGTGCATATATTTACATGCCAGCATATAGCCACAAACAGGGGCTGGCACACACACACACACACACACAGAGCAGAGGGTACCTCCTAGTCATGAGGGATGGCAAAAATAGTAGCAAGGTACACACTGTCTCTGTTTACTTTGCCTCTCCATCCCCCCATCCCTCTCACTCTCATCTCTCTATCCCACCCTATCCTGTCCAGTCAGCACATGCAGTGTCAGAGGAACAGAGGTGTGACTGATGGTGGAAGTGTCTGTTTCCTATTATTCACTCATAAATACCTTTACTGTACTCTTATCAGCACCATCATATGTATATACCCAGAGTCCCTTGCCTTCATAGGTCACTACCAATAATTACAATGATGAAGGACTGGTGAATGTTGGTGTGTACTTTCAGACCATGCAAAAGCTATACTAAAAGCCAATACGAAATATGGATGCTGTCAGGGTACATTTCCCCCCTCAAATGTAGATAAAAAGGCTCTGGTACACACACATGGTTGTGACTCAGCAAATATGAGCTCTTCACAATCTATCGTCATCCGTTTAACAATGGCTCCCAATGGAGAGTGGAGCAGCCAGCTAACGGCTGTTGCCCAAGACTTCTGAGGCTGCGAAGGAGAAAAGGAGAGAGTTCTCAACCCTGTGAGATCACTCAGCCAGTGACGGGCGGCTAGGGGGCCCAGGCCTCTCTCTCCGGGTGTGAGGAATACAGTCAGAGAGAAACATCTCACACACACACACAGTCACTTAGTCATTACTACCGTAAGACTGTCTAGCAGATGCAAGTGTACAGTGGAAAGACTAACAGTGAAATGAGAGAGGGAGGTGAGATGGAGAGCGAGAGAGAGCTCTGCTTTGGGCTGTAGAGTATGGGAGCAGTAGCAGACGTCTTTATTTAGAAGAGTTTTTGGGGGGTTTAAGGCTATTGTGAGAGCCTGAAGCCACATTCCCAGATGCGCACACACACACACACACACAGAAACTAAACACACATTCAGTCACAATGAGAGAGAAACACAGGCTATGAGACATAAGGAAGCAGACAATAGCAGACAGTGTGTGGTGAGTGCTAGGGTGCTCCCTATGTGCAACAAAGCCCGTTTTGTGCTTCCTCTGCCCATACCAGTTTATGTGGATTGCACAAGACCTGTACCATGCCTTGTAAGTCTCTCTATCCCTCCTCCGGTCTCCTTCTCTAGCCTTACAAATTTAACTGATAACACTGTAGAAGTGACGTGAGACAATTGAGTTAGTGAGGCATGTGGAATGACTCTACTGACTGCTAAGGTCATGCTGTACAAGATCATATCTTGTATTGACTAATTTGACAAAGCAAACAAAGAAATACAGACACTTAATCCTTCTCCTTGAATACTATCCCAGGTAGGAGATATCAAACTGCATGCAACTACATAGTACCTATACCCTAGTAACTAATTTCCTTTATAAAACAAGGAAAATCCTCATCTGCAGCTACCGTGTAGAGCTGAGTAAACAAACAGTCTGGTTGTTATTCAAAGTAGTCAGAGTAACTACGGTATGATACTGAATAAATACAGATTATATGCACTTTAGTGGAAAGTGTTTACCACAGGTATGACGTCAGCATTGGGAGTGGTGTTTAGAGAGTTGTAGAGTTTTCCCATGTTCCAGGCAGGGAAACACCTGGCAGTGTGGTGTGTAGGGGGGCAGTAGGTCTCAGCAGCTCCCTGACCCTCACATTCCTCTACAGGGGGATTATGCCAGCCTAAATGACCATCTACCTACCCCCCGTGTGCAGAGCCCAGAGTCCTAACACTACACTAGTCCAGCTACAACCACAGATACAGTTTCATAACACAGCTGACTAACCCACTGAGAGAACGCTTTAAAGGCAGTAATGAGAGAGGGTTTTATTTAACTAGGCAAGTCAGTTAAGAACAAATTCTTATTTACAATGACGGCCTACCGGGGAACAGTGGATTAACTGCCTTGTTCAGAACGACAGTTTTTTTTTTTTACCTTGTCATCACGGGGATTCGATCCAGCAACCTTTCAATTACTGGCCCAACGCTCTAACCACTAGGCTACCTGCCGTAAGTTCCCTTAAAGGAAAAAAACATGAATTCCACATGTGAAGTGTTCTGAAAACACACGTTTTCATGTGTCCCCTTTTAGTTGAATAAGATCAGATCAGTTGGCCAATTCAGTATATTGCCTGGTTTCATTTACTCATTTGAAAGTTTAACATCAAAACACAACTATCTTTAAAAACATAGGCCATATGGAGATTAAGTTGTATGACTATTACACATTTCTATAAATAATATCCGTTACAAGAAACAAAAAAAACGTGTTTTTGGAACACTTCACATGTGATCAAGTTTTCACATGTGTAGTTTAATGTTATCACATGTTGCTTTACTTGTTGTCACATGTTATGACATTAACTTCATATAAGATCCCATGCCTAATTTCAACAGTAGAAAAGGTCTGCCTCATACTGCTGTTAGTAGACGTGAAAACCTCAACAAGTAAAATGATTTAGTAATTGTTTGAGAGTCAAGGTGAACTCTCTACCATAGTCTCTACAGATGGGTTACATATCCATCCACATTAATATTTCAGGAGTAAAGGGGGCGTCCTGATTAGTTAAGGGAGTGGTGCCCCAGTAACGCTGACCCTGCCCAGCTGTCATCTAGACTAGAACTGTGGTCTCCATGCCCACACAGCACAGAATATAGCAGGCCTCATTGCCTCGCCATGCCAGCTCCCTCAGTCACGCCAGTGCTGATAATCACACTAGACTGTCTTTGGGTTGGAGATTAGAGCGAGAGTGGGCTACTAAGGAGAGATGAATACAGGATGCCATTCCATAGCAACTATTGGAACAATAAAATAATAATAACATAGCATGGACACCACAAAACCCAGTAAGTTACACTATAACCTATAGTCTAATCTGTTTTGATTGGAACAGAGGCTAGCTAAAATACATAAGTATAGGAAATGAGCAAAATACATTTACAGTAAGCTGTGAGCTACTTCAAGATGATTAGGCAAAGGAAAGTGACATCACACCAAAGTGCTAATTAGTTTAGTTTAGCGTGGAGACTAAATTGTTTTCTGGTAATAGTCGGTCATTGCCAACTCACCAACGTGGTAAACGGCTGTATATGTAACTAACTATTATACACCGAAATGTTAATGACTCATTCACTCATTCTTCGAACCAATCAAATTCTTTGTCCCCCGGAGAGCCATTTCCATTGGGTGAAATCTGTCATCAACGGTGTGTCTAATTGGTCCATTCATCTAGATTCTACAGCTTTCATTTCCTTTGTCCTTTTTTCCTCATCTCTTCCTCATTAAGCTCCACCTCAATTAGTTTGGCACTAATCAGCAATCACTTGACTTGATGACTCAATGGCATGATCCATGATTCACCGTGCCCTGTTCCACTTCTGTTCATCAGTTAGGTTGTCAAGACCACCAGAGTCACACCGGTACAGTTGAAGTCAGAAGTTTACATACACTTAGGTTGGAGTCATTAAAACTCGTTTTTCAACCACTCCAAAAATATCTTGGTAACAAACTATAGTTTTGGCAAGTCGGTTAGGACATCTACTTTGTGCATGACACAAGTCATTTTTCCAACAATTGTTTACAGACATATTATTTCACTTAGATCACAATTCCAGTGAGTCAGAAGTTTACAAACACTAAGTTGACTGTGCCTTTAAACAGCTTGGAAAATTCCAGAAAAGGATGTCATGGCTTTAGAAGCTTCCGATAGGCTAATTAACATCATTTGAGTCAATGGGAGTTGTACCTATGGATGTATTTCAAGGCCTACCTTCAAACTCAGTGCCTCTTCGCTTGACATCGTGGGAAAATCAAAAGAAATCAGCCAAAATTGGAGACCTCCACAAGTCTGGTTCATCCTTGGGAACAATTTCCAAACGCCTGAAGGTACCACGTTCATCTGTACAAACAATAGTATAAACACGCAGCCGTCAAAAGCCAGACTACGGTTTGCAACTGCACATGGGGACAAAGATCGTACTTTTTGGAGAAATGTCCTCTGGTCTGATTTAACAAAAATAGAAATGTTTGGCCATAATGACCATCGTTTTGTTTGGAGTAAAAATGGGGAGGCTTGCAAGCCGAAGAACACCATCCCAACGTGAAGCACGGGGGTGGCAGCATCATGTTGTGGGGGTGCTTTGCTGCAGGAGGGACTGGTGCAATTCACAAAATAGATGGCTTCATGAGGCAGAAAAATTAGGTGGATATATTGAAGCAACATCTCAAGACCTCAGTCGGGAAGTCAAAGCTTGGTCGCAAATGGGTCTTCCAAATAGACAATGACCCCAAGCATACTTCCAAAGTTGTGGCAAAATGGCTTAAGGACACCAAAGTCAAGGTATTGGAGTGGCAATCACAAAGCCCTGACCTCAATCCTATAGAAAACGTGTGGGCAGAACTGAAAAAGCGTGTGAGAGCAAGGAGGCCTACAAACCTGACTCAGTTACACCAGCTTTGTCAGGAGGAATGGGCCAAAATTCACGAAACTTATTGTGGGAAGCTTGTGGAAGGCTACCCAAAACGTTTGACCCAAATTCAACATTTTAAAGGCAATGCTACCAAATACTAATTGAGTGCATGTAAACTTCTGACCCACTAGGAATGTGATGAACGAAATGAAAGCTGAAATATATAATTCTCTACTATTATTCTGACATTTCACATTCTTAAAATAAAGTGGTGATCCTAACTGACCTAAGACAGGTAATTTTTACTCGGTTTGAATGTCAGGAATTGTGAAAAACTGAGTTTAAATGTATTTGGCTAAGGTGTATGTAAACTTCCGACTTCAACTGTATATAAAACCATATAGACAATGGGTAGACTCATACTGGTATAGAAAAATACCAATTTCAGCACTTTACTGATGTTAGGGGTGGAACCCCTCTTTAACCACCCTGTCCTAAACATCTCATAACATCATAAAATGACATTACCTCTGTCTCTTAGTCAATCAGTGAGCTTGGAAAATACACAAAAGGACAGGAAACAGTTCCTCAATCAAAACACAGCTGTCATCCCTCACCCAGTGATCACTGCTATAGTAACAGCAAATGTATAGCTTATTATCACCATCCCCTTTAATGTACTCCTCATCTGAAAGTAGCCAGCAGGGCCCAATTATATTACACATTCTCCAGCTTCCATAAGAATAACACAAAAATAAAGTCTACAAGTTAAAGTTTAAAAAAAAATAAAGTTATGAACATCTCATCATAAAATATGAACTGAATGCCTTCTGTGTTGTATTTGTTGTTTGTTCAAATGAAGGCGGTATCTATCTATACAAGGAGGTTCCTGGGGACTGTGTGGATCTGAGGGTCTGTCAAGGCGAGCACAGGCCTGATGACAGGTTTTCTGTTGAATGATTCATCAAAGTTTGAAGAAGAAGAAAAAAGAAGAATAGACTGTTTGGAGAACAAAGCCTCGTCTGCCGAAGATGACAATGGAGCGTGTCTCAGAGATCAAAGCACCGCACTGTAAACTACGCCAGCGGTGAAAACACACATTCCCCCGATTCTGTCGTTGAAAACACCTTGGTCTGAATTGATGATATATATGACTGTTTCTAGGTGCGTTTTCCTCTTGTTTGAATTCATGTAGAAAAAAAATGCCTGGCTGGTTTGATTGGTCGACTAAAATAAGGAAGTTTCTATTGTGGTTCTTCCATTCAGATCTATATGCAAGAGCCAAGTCAGCATTAGTAGCAATCATTTGGTAACTCATTCGGAAGAACTTCCTGTTTCTACACACTTGTACGTCAGTGTTTCAAATGAAATGTTGATGGTGCAACACACATCCTAAACCTGAGCCAATGAAACTAACTATTCAAGTAATTTCCTTCAATGCAGCCTCCACCTGTTGCACACCCAGTATCAGGTTGTGTCAGAGCTGCTTCCCACTTCTCCTTATCTGTAAAAATAGAGATGTACACTACTGTACCAAGTACCAGATTCCAGACTTCCCTGTATGTACATGTACAACCTCTATCAAGAGATCTGACCCTTTATGATAAAAGGTGGATGTTCACATGCTCTGGAACTACAGGGTCACTGGTGATTTGGCAGTTCCCCTTCAAGCGCTACACAACTACATCAAGCTGGTATTTTGAATGACCGATTGAGGTGTGTTGAGGACCAGCTGCCTCGGCCAGCCGGCCAGCCCACATCCTACAGATCTACTCCCATCTGCCCATCTCATTTCTGATCCAGTGATTTACTGTGTCCGCGAGTGTGAACATTGGGCTAGTGTCCATTTCCTTTTGCCAATTGTTGATAAAACAAGTAATTAGCTGTGTGTTTTCTTGTCACTCTTGGCTAAAACCTGATTCAAGACAGTCTTTGCCAAGGATTTCCCTGCCCTTCTGTGAACCTTGTGTTCACCTGCATACTGCAAAAGTGCGTACTTGTGACCTTGCTGTGACAGAGCAGTGTGTTCCCCCAGTAAAGTGCCCCGTGCACTCATGCAGACAGACACAGGCAGGAGACCTGAGAATTCCAGTGGAATGTGTCAGGAATGAGGAAGTGTGGTGGAGGCCTCAGAAGAGTGGACAGGGGTGGGGAGGCTAGCTCTCAAGCTGATGAACACCAATAGGAAAACGGTTTAAAACCCTAGTCGCCTCTGAAACAAATCTCCACATCTGTTAGATACCAGCCATGGGTGTGAATGTGGGGTTATGTGGATATGAGAGTGGACATATGTATTTATCACAATGTCAAAATATCTGAGTGTGTTATTTAAGTGTAAAGACATATTGACTCTTTATGATGACGTTATTTCATTGGGTAATATAGTAAGCATCATAAGAATTCTTACTACTTAATTAGGTCATACTAAGTATACATTTCACTCCAAACTCAAAGGGAGAGAAAAAAAGTGTATATTTTGTTGGTATTTGTTTCACCATTGGTATTGTACCATTTATTGATCTGAGAGTGGACATTCAGACTTACCTCTAAGACCTGAACATAACTTGCTGGGAACCATCCCCTGACTCCATCCAGCTCTCCTTCCCACCAGCCGCCTGGCAATGGCTGAACTATCTTTAGGATTTCTCCAACTTCAAAAGTCAAACCCTGCTGATGTTGGTCCCCGCTGAAGGAGTATAAACTTTTGCAGTAAGATCCAGACATCGTTATCTTCTCCGGTATAACGTCGGGTCCGCGCGTAGATTCACACAGACTGATCCCCTTCCTCGAGATTCACTTGGCTCTTTCTTGTCAAACTTGTAATGTTGATTAGTTACCGCATCAATGACAACAATCCAACATGTGGCGAATCTGGTTAAAGTACTTTCTGAGTGAATGAAAAGGTATCCCTTGTCAAAAGAATCCTGTAAAATCCTGAACACAGCGCAGATGCGTTCTGAGCGTGTGTATATGGGCGCTTCTCCGTTTGTGTGAACTCCCTTTCGCAAACTCCACAGTCAAGTCTGTGCTCCTTCAATTCCAATTGCGCTTTTCTATGAGATAACTCGGTACTCGCTTCCGTTTTTGCACATGAGTTATGTTGTGGGGATTAGTAATCAATTAGCAACTTTCACCAAGGCTGTGCCTATTGAAATGTAATGTACTTTGTCAATTGAATCACTTCTCCAAGACGCGATTGTTTATGAAGGGTTGACAAGGCGACCGTGTAAAATAATGTGACTTTGCCATAACGTGAACTGTTGAAAAGGAGCTCCACCGATCAATGATATGCACGTCCAATGAATGCAGCTACGTAGTCATACTTTTTGAACGTGTGCCACAATTTATTTTGCAATTAAACGTAGTGCAGAACTCACAATCATGGTAGGCGAGCCTATGCTCTTTGTAACATACAGCATAGCCATATTTATTAGGTCGAAAATCATCTTAGTGTCGCAATCTAGAAAATACAACGGGTGTTAACCACAAGGCGGCGCCAATATACTTCAGGTAGAAATGGACTATTCTTTCCAAAGGAGCTTAAATCATAGGTCTACTACACACAAAACCCATATTATGTGAGTTTAATAATACAGCACATACAGTGAGCCAAGCATGCATAGTACATAAGTCATTAAAAACTCCTATTTTAGGAGTCTTCTGAGTCATTTCTTCTCTTCACTATTCTTTGCTCTGTTTGGAGAAAAGAAAGGTTTGATATCATTCACTACCTATGGATACTGTGGCATTACTAAACAACATTTACTGTAAAGGTATCATTTCAAACAAACCGTTGAGCCCATGTCTCTGCTCTTGGCTCTCATCTTGTTGACCTGGGACTCAGCGAGATCAGCCCTCTCGGATGCCTCCTCCAGTTCATGTTGCACTTTCCTGAACTTAGTCAGGTGGGTGTTAGCCTGCTCTTCCTGTGGAGAAATTAAGCGTCAACATAATCAAATAAATATGCAGACATTTTGAATTGGGGTATAGATCACAAATGACATTTTTCTTACAGCTTCCTCAGCCTGGCGTTTGTATGCCTTTACTTTCAGCTGCAGCTTGTTCACCAAGTCCTGGAGTCTGAAGACATTCTTCTTGTCCTCCTCTGCCTGGAAAATATTATTATTATTCCCAATTTGTCTTCATCCACCTACCCCACATCATCGTCATCATCATAAACATCATTATCATTAAACTACTGTAGTAGTGGTAATATCAATGCAATATGGTAATCCTCTACCTGGTAGGAGAGTTCCTTGACTCTCCTCTCATATTTCCTGACTCCTTTGACGGCATCAACTCCCATCCTCTGCTCAGCCTCCAGTTCTCCCTCCAACTCTCGCACCTGCAACCCAGAGGGTCAAAGGTTGGAATGTCACTCAAATATATTTGTTTAATTAATATGCACTTCTTTTGAAAAATCAATTTGAAATTCAGATGCAGAGTTATTATAGCCTAGAGATTTTCCTACCGCTTGTACTCAGTCGGCTAATCCTCTGGATATCATCCATTTGAGAGCTATGCATTTGCATATCAAAAGAGAATAGCTGTTATTGACTCACCCTGGTCTCCAGTTTCTGGAGTTGCTTCTTGCCTCCCTTCATGGCCAAGTTCTCAGCCTCGTCCAGACGGACCTGCAGGTCCTTGACTGTGACCTCCAGGTTTTTTCTCATCCTCTCCAGGTGAGCGCTGGTGTCCTGCTCCTTCTTCAGCTCCTCAGCCATCATGGCTGCCTGCATTGGCACACAGAGAACAAGGACAAACAGGATTGAAAGAGGGATGTCTATGACAGTGTACTCAGTGAAACCTCTGGTTGTCACTCACTTCCGTGATTGCCTTCTTGGCTTTCTCCTCTGCATTCCTGGCCTCCTGGACAGCATCCTCAACCTCAGCCTGGAGTTGGGTGAGGTCAGCATCCAGCTTCTTTTTGGTGCTCATCTGGTTGATGTTCTGAAACAGAAGTTCTTAAACTTGAGAAGTTCTTCCTGACTTGACCGATGAGAATAGATCAGGCCTCAACTGTAATTTACATGATTATATTTCCTTATAAATATGATGTAAATAAGCCACTGACACTAACCTGGGAATGCAGCAGCCCCACTCTCTCACAGGCATCAGTCAGCTCCTGCTCGGCCATCTTGCGGCTCCTCTCCGTCTGCTCCAGGGCAGCCCTCAGCTCCTCCACTTCGGCCTGCATCAGGGAGCTCCTGCGCTCTACCATGGCTGCCTGCTCCCTCAGCTCTTCCTGGCTACGCAGAGCCTCATCCAGGTGCAGCTGGGCATCCTGGCAAACCAGTCACAACCATGTCTTGATTAGTTCTATGAAGCTGCAACTGAAGTGCAGCAAGGAAGTAGAGTTGTGGATCCTACTTCTAACACCAATTCAGCGAAGTTGGGGATAGTGCTACTACCATGCTCTGTTATGATGCCACACATTACCCTGCTCCAAAATTCATCACATGGCTGTTTGCAGTAAAAGTGACCCTCACCTTAAGTTGTCCCTGGACATTCCTCAGCTGTTTCTGGGCCACAGCAGACTGCCGGTTGACATGGCTCAGCTGGACCTCCATCTCGTTAAGATCAGCCTCCATTTTGCGTTTGAACCTGAGAGCATCATTCCTGCCCCTGACCTCAGCTTCCAGAGTGCTCTGCATGGACTCGATCAACCTCTGACTGTTGCATTTTAGCTTATCCATCTCCTCGTCCTTCTCCGCTAGCTTCCTGCCCACTTCGCCTTTGACCTGGGCCAGCTCCAGGTGCACACGTAGGATCTTGGACTCCTCGTGCTCCAGAGAGGCCTGAGGGAGATACGGGTGGTGATTGAAGAGCACTTGCATTGAAGTGTACATGTAACTATAAAGAGTACAACCTACCAGGTTTCATGCGCAGAACTGAACTGAACCACACCAACTTTACTCATCTACAGTATTGTTGAAACACGGTACCTCTGCTTCCTCAAGAGCTGTCTGGATCTCTGCTTTCTCAGTCTCTATAATCTTCTTGGCCTTCTCCACTTCATGGATGCTCTTCGCAGTCTCACCAAGCTGATCACTCAGGCCTGTGACCTCCTCTGGTGATCAAATAGAAAAACAGAGATTTGGTCTATAATTTTATCAGTTGTCTTTGCCTATAGGATACGTTTTAAAGTCTAAGAACGACAAAACCACAGTCTCAGCCATACGCTGCAGCGTCTTGTTCTCTCTCTTCATGGTCTCCAGCTGATCCAGACATTCCTCGTAAGAATTCTTCATTTTGAAGAGATCAGTGCCCATAGCACGAGACCCTTTCTGGGAACCTTCCAGCTCAGCCTGACTCTCCTCATACTTCTGCTTCCATTCAGCCAAAATCTGAGGAGACAAAAAGTTTGTTACCAAGAAATAGACCTCAACTTAAAATGATTTGAGTCCTCTCCAAGTCATTTAATACCTTGTCAAAGTTCTTTTGCCTTTTGTCCAGGTTAGCGGCCCAGGCATTATTTTTCTCCTGATCAATCATCAGGTCCTCCACCTCTCCCTGCAGCCTCTGCTTGCTCTTCTCCAGAGAGGAACACTTAGCATTCACAGCCTCAATTGTCTCTTCAGCATCCTGAAGACGCAGGGCAAGCTTCTTCCTAATAGATCAATGAAAAGTTATAGAGAGCCATAGATATAGAGATTTCAGCAAACGCTGCTATATATTAAGAAATAGAATGGTCTCTATATTGTCATCAACCGTTTCAAAAAAACACTGTATGTAAATCAGAATATCTTTGCAATTGAATGTTTGGTGTCGGCATGAGGGCCTAACACTGTATATCTACAGGTCTGACTAATCATACTTGGCCTCCTCCAGCTCTTCTGTTCTCTGGATGGCATCAGACTCGTATTTGGTTCTCCACTGAGCCACCTCTCCATTGGCCTTGGATATGCCGCGCTGCAGCTCTGCCTTGGCCTCCTGCTCCTCCTCGAACTGCTCCCTCAGCAGGTCACAGTCGTGGCGGGACGATTGGAGCACATGGGCTAGGGCATTTTTGACCTGCAAACACACCCAGTAAGGGAAACGTTTAGTATATGTCTTAATGTTTGTTTGATGTGATGCGGACATTTGAATCAGTTGTGTTTCTGTACCTTAAGCTCCTCTTCAGCCAGCCTCTTCAGTTCATCCACCTTCGAAGTCAAAGCCTGTTTGCTTCTGGTCAGCTGGGATACCAGCGATTCTCTCTCCTCCAGCTGACGAGAAAGCTCGCCACTCTCTGTTTGGAATCTTGCTTTTTGGGCAGTGATGTCAGTGACGTTTCGCTGACTTTCGTCGCTTTTGGCCTTTAGCTCGCTGATTTGATCTTCAAGGCTTCGGCACATTTTCTCCAGGTTACTCTGGCAGAACAAAACATTCTTTATAGCCACAAATATAGATTTGAAAATGTGCAATAAATCATGTTAACTTACCTTCAATTTGGACACCGACTCCATGTTGCTGACCAGGTCACTGATCTCCATTTTGTATTCTCCCTTCTCCTTCTCCAGCTTCTGCTTGACTCGCTGCAGGTTGTCGATGTGCTCTCCCATCTCGGCCATACTTTCTGCATGTTTCTTACGCAGGGAAGCAGAAGTAGCCTCATGGTGCAGAGTTGACTCCTCCAGGTCTCGTCTCAGTTTCTGAAACTCGGCCTCTCGCTTCTTGTTCATCTCAATCTGAGAAATGGTGGCTCCACCAGCTTCTTCAAGCCTCTCACTGATCTCTTCAAGTTCCCTGGCGAGATCAGACCTCTGTTTCTCCACCTTAGCCCTGGCAGCACGTTCAGCCGCAATCTCTTCTTCCAGCTCCTCAATACGGGCCTGGAAAAAACAGAACAGTTGATAAAAAAAAACATTGGATGCATTGTTGGCAGTTGCACCACATATCAACATCATTGCTTGAAACATTTGTTGCATTTTGATACCTGATGTTCCTTTAGTTTCTTCTGCAACTGGGCACCAAGGGCTTGCTCATCCTCCATTTTCCCAGCAAGATGACACATTTCAAAGTCTTTCCTATAAGTTACATATTAATTGAAAGTTGTTAAAATGTGGTTAAAACTTGATCCAGTAGAATGTATACAGTATGTAAGAAGTATTTAATCTTACTTCTTCTGCTTTTCATCCGTTTGCTGTTTTTCATTCTCCAGATCCATTATGGATTCCTGGGCATGTTTTAAATCTCCCTCAAACTTCTTCCTGGATCTCTCAAGGTCCATGGAATGTTTCTTCTCTTGTTCAAGAGAGCCCTCTAGCTGTAAAATCACATGGAATCATGTTAAGAATATACCAAGGTTAGGACGTCATGACATACAGTGGGCCTATGATCTACTGGACTTGTCAAACTCACGTCGTCCACTTGCTGTTCCAGCTTGACCTTGGCTTTGGTCAGAGTGTTGACTTTGTCTTCCTCTGCCTGGAGATCATATAAGTCTTGCTGGTGGGCTTCTTGGAGGGCTTTCTTCTCCTTGGATACTTTAACAATGGTTTCATCCAGCGTTGACACTTCTTCAGTCAAGTTTTTCACCTGTTCACACAAACACAGAAACACAAAAGTGAACAGTTCTCATACTGATAAAATATATAGCTTCAATGTAGACTTTATGCCGGGGAGGTTTCTTTCACCTTGTTTTCCGTGGCATGTTTCTCTTTCTCCACTTTAACCAGGGTGAGCTCCAGATCATCAATGTCCTTCTTTAACTCAGAACACTCGTCCTCCAGCTTCCTCTTCCTGGCGGTCAGCTCAGCGTTTATCTCCTCCTCATCCTCCAGCCTCTCACTCAGCTCTTTAGCTTTGACCTCCAGCTGGATCTTGTTCTTGACGAGACTCTCACATCTCTCCTCCGCATCTGAAAGGTTCTCACTTTCCTATAGAATAATTTTCAAAACATGTTTAAATCAAATATTATATTTATTTGTTACCGGTAACTTCACAATTTACCAGTAAACTACCAGAATTCTGGAAACTTTAAAGGATTATAGCTAATTTTCATAACATGTAAAATATATACAATTAGAAGATAAGATGTTTTAAAAATGAAAAATAGAATGACAAAGCTGTAAAACATTATCCTAAATATAACCCATCAACTTAGTGAATACCGTTGGTGTTTAATATGAGGGTTTCAACATAAAATAACCTTTATATTTTGACATGCTTTTATTTATTTTACAATCTCAATATAGCTTTGTTGTACATTTTTTGGGGCCTAACTGGTGAATAACATACCGAAGCTACTTGTAACTGAAGATCGTTATTTTCCTGCAGAAGGGAGACCATTTTCTCCTCTAGTTCCTTCTTCTTGGCTTCAGCCTTGGCCAGGTTCTCCTTGCACTTGGCAAACTCTTCCTTCATGGTGGCCATTTCCTTCTCTGTCTCAGCACTTTTCAGCAGGGGCTTGATTTTGAAGTACAGCTTCATCCATGGCCAGTGTTTCACGTTCATGAAGGAGCGGATGTTGTACTGGACGATGAAGATAGATTCTCTGTGTGAGGAATAAGTGGTTATTACATCATCCCCATGGTCAGAAAAACGAAATATTATAGCATCACAGATAATTAGTCAAGCAGATCAGTCCTACTGAGTCAATTGAACAGTCTTACCTTTGCTCCATCATCTTTTTGAACTCCTTCCTCATGACGAAGCCTCTGCAGAGCGCTTGAGTCATTGTAACCAACGCTGCCAGCTTCTCATCTCTCATCTCCTCCAGAGTTCCCAGCAGCCCAGCCTTAAAAAACACCTGAGAGACAAAAATACATAGTTGGGCTGTAGAATAGGATTTAGATTGACTGCCAAGGTTAATAGTGAACAAAATTGGGCTCCTCTTACCTTGGTGTGCCCAAATTTGTACTGAGTGTGGTCCACATCAATTGACCCCAAGAGCCTCTCTGAAGCTTTCTTGTTGTCAATGAACTGGCCATCGGGGATAACACTGGCATTCAATACTTTGTACCTGTTACAAACATGAAAGATATATACTTTAGGTATGTTGTATTTTTTTCAAAGGATTTAAATGCATAGCATTTTTGGTGAACTACCATGGGAATGATTGTATACCTTTGCTTGAAATCCCCATACAGGATTCTGCTCGGGAAACCTTTTCTGCAGATTCTGATACCTTCTAACACACCATTACACCTCAGCTGGTGGATCACCAAGGCATTCTCCATGAGACCTAAGATGTACAAGATTTTGGCTGCATTTTATCTGAAGAGAATGATTGTTAACTGCCATAGTGAGTTCCAAAAGTTTTGGGACAGTGACACATTTTTTGTTGAATTTGGCTCTGTACTCCAGCAATTTGAATTTGAAATGACTATGAGGTTAACGTGCTGACTGTTAGCTTTAATTTTATGGTAATCTCATCCATATCGGATTAACCATTTCGAAATTATAACTTTTGTTTTACATAGTCCACCCATTTTAGGGGACCAAAAGCATTGGGACAAATTCACTTATGTGGATTAAAGTGGTCCAAAGTTGAGTATTTGGTCCCATATTCCTAGCACGCAAAGATATTTGTGCGTCTGTAACTTTCTCACTCATCATTATTCACAATTCTTTCAGGATTATCCGTAATCATGGTAGCATCCACATCCATGTAGAAGTGTTTTACAATACATTTTACAATTAAACAAAACAAAAAATTCACTGTCCCATTACTTTTGGAGCTCCCTCCATCTCGTACATACACTCAGTAACCAATGCTTTAGTGCTACCTGGAGTCTTTGACTCGTTGGGAATCAAGCAGCGCACAAAGTGAGGATGAGTGCATCTGAGGTTTGTCATCAGCTTGCCCAAGTTCTCCTGTGGGATGATAGTAACGTGTTTGAGTGGAACGTTTGAGTCTCAATACCTCATTTGTAGTCATCATTTTCACTACTTGATGAATCCCCCTACCCTAAACAAGGCAGACACTGTTTGGAAGGAGCCCCCTTTCTTCTTGGCACCTTTCTTGCTAAGATCTGTCAATGAAACAAGCAAGAGTTGTGTGAATATCCATAACACCATGTTGTGCATACAAGACCATGTTTGTAGAGGTAAAGTTATAGATCCCATACCATCGGCTTGTGTAAAGCTTGCATATAAGAGAGACAGCAGTTTAACTGCAGACTTCTGATACAGCTGGACCACAGACTCGTTCAGCGGGTCCTTGTTCTTGTCCAACCATCCACAGATGTTGTAGTCTACAGTTCCAGCATAGTGCATCAGGGAGAAGTGGGCCTCAGCCTTGCCTTTGGCAGGCTTGGGCTTCTGAAAGCAGCCAGTCTTTCCCAGATGCTGTTCATACAGCTTGCTCTTGAAGGTGGTGTCTGAAGCCTTGGGGAACATGCACTCCTCTTCAAGGATGGAAAAGATGCCCATTGGCTGTAGTGGAATGAGGTTGATAAAAGGTTGATACGAGATACAACAGTAGTGTAAATTCTTGTCATCTGACGTTAAATATTCCCATTACACTTACCTTCTCAATGAGCTCAATGCAGGCAGCCAAGTCCATTCCAAAGTCTATGAACTCCCACTCAATTCCCTCTTTCTTGTACTCCTCTTGTTCCAGCACAAACATGTGGTGGTTGAAAAACTGTTGCAGTTTTTCATTGGTGAAGTTGATACACAGCTGCTCCAGACTGTTGTACTGTAGAAAGTATTTGATTGACATACTGTATTTCAATGTTACAGAGACTGTATCATTAGATGAAGTACTGTGCTGAGGACATTCAATACTTACATCAAAGATCTCAAACCCAGCGATGTCCAGGACACCAATGAAAAACTGCCTTGGCTGCTTGGTGTCCAACATCTGGTTAATGCGGATAACCATCCACAAGAACATCTTCTCATAGATGGATTTTGCCAGGGCCATAACTGAATTATGGACCTAAAAGTTCAACAATAATACAACAGAATTGGAATAATCATAATGGACTGATTAATATGCATTTATTGGTAATATTGAATAGATAGATATTTCACCTGCTGGACTGTCTGTCCCTTGGTGACATATTCATTTCCAACCTTCACTGGGGTAGCAGAGCGCTTTCAGCAGGTCTGCAGAATTCAGGCCCAGGAGGTAGGCAATTTTGTCAGCCACTAAAACAATGACAGGAGCCGCAGAAGAGTTATAACATCTCTATTACTTCAAGTTGACCACCCTCAAGGGACCATCACTGAGATGAGTCACATGTTGTACTTTTCAGAGTAGGTCTATATACACAGTATATTCATAGTATGTATACATATCCAAAACCCATGTTAACCCTCAGTGCCGTCTGGCTCTGCTTGCTCCTCTCTCGGCTTCTGCTTGAACTTCATGTTCCCATGATGCATCACAGCACCTGTCAGCTTGAAGATGCCAATCTTTTCATCCAGCGTGAAGCCCAAGATATCAATAGCAGTCTAGTAGCCAAATCAATCAGATATAAGTAGATTCGATGTTAATAGAAGAGTAGGAAACAATATATATACTATAAGTAGATTCCACATCATGTTGTATTATGCTAATTGTATTATGGTAAATGTGCAAACATAATTTGCCAAGTTATTTGTCAAATCAAGAAGACCTACATCGGTGGCGACCAGTTCATCTTTGTCTACGATGCTGGTCACAGTGATCTGCCCCTGACTGATCATGGGGAAATCATATGGGTTGGTCGTGATGAGCAGCATCTCTGTGGAGATTAATATAGTCATTAGTGATTTAAAATTCAATACTCAGCTTTAATGTCAGGATGGACCATTGGCAATACCATTAATCATGTGATCCTTACCTATCAGCTCTGGCTTGTGGTTGGTCATTACTTGATAGAAGATGTGATAACTTCTCTCATCAGCGAGCTGGAATGTCACTCTGGACTTTTCCAGCAAGTCTGGGGAAAGAGTCAAGAGTGTCAATGCCTTCCATAACCTCTAGTCTAGACCATGCACAGAAACATACAGCATAGACTCACATGTCTCAATGTCAGCTGATGCTAGCTTTCCAGTGGTTCCAAAATGAATCCTGATGAATTTACCCTGTTTGGAAAATAATCTTTTAGTCTTTAAGAATTATATTAAAGGTAACGGTAATAGGCTCAACTTACAAATCGCGAGGAGTTGTCGTTCCTCACAGTTTTGGCATTCCCATAGGCCTCTAGCAGGGGGTTGGCTGCAATGATTTGATCCTCCAGCGAGCCCTGTAGAATAATAGCTTACACTTTACTTCACAAACCACTATTTATCTGATACTTACTTGTTAAAATGACTATTACATACATTTGAACTAGGTTTTTGTCAGCTGGCACCAGCCTGGTATCACAGGGCCTCACCTGCATTTTGCCACTGGTAGATTCTTTCTTCCCAGACACTGCGATTGTCGCAAAGTACTGGATGACACGCTTAGTGTTCACAGTCTTCCCTGCACCAGATTCTCCACTGAGTTCAGATAAATAAACAAGGTCGGGAAAAGAATAAGATAGGTAAGATAAGTGGTACAAAAATATGACGGTTTGTTAATATAGAATGCAACTTACGTGATAAGGACAGACTGGTTCTCTCTGTCTGTGAATAAAAATATTTTGATGAGATGGTTTAATGAGGGGGATATACTGACATAATCAGGTAATTCTGCTGAATAAGGTTTTCCATTGCAGCCAAATATCAACCTTACCAGTGAGCATGAACTGATATGCGTTGTCAGAGACAGAGAAGATATGAGGCGGGGCTTCCATGCGTTTCTTCCCTCTGTAGGCCACTACCACCTCCTGATTGTAGACTGGTAACCACTTATAGGGGTTTACAGTGACACAGAACAGCCCAGAGTAGGTCTGAAACACAGTTTAGTAACCAATTACTTTTTGCTCATCTCATTGATATTGTATTTGAGTGAATGATAAAGAATTGTACATACTACACAGTGGTCTAAAGTACTTAAATAAAAATACTTTATAGTACAACTTAAGTCGTTTTTTGGTGTACGCTTACTTTAGCCAACTTTTGCTTCACTACATGCCTAAAGAAAATAATGTACTTTTTACTCCATACATTTTCCCTGATACCCATAAGTATTTGTTACATTTTGACAGGAAAATGGTCCAACTCACGCACTTATCAAGAGAACGTCCCTGGTCATCCCTACTGCCTGATCTGGTGGCCTCACTAAACATAAATGCTTCATTTGTAAATTATGTCTGAGTGTTCGAGTGTGCCCCTGGCTATCTGTAAATGTAAAAAAAATATATATAATAATTGTGCTATCTGGTTTGCTTAATATAAGGAATTTGAGAGGATTTATACTTTTACTTTGATACTTAAGTATATTTAAAACCAAATACTTTTAGACTTTTACTCAAATAGTATTTTACTGGGTGACATTCACTTGAGTCATTTTTATATTAAGGTATCTTTACTTTTACTCGAGTACTGTATGACAATTGAGTACTTTTTCCACCACTGACAGTACGTAATGTCAAGCAGTCTAGACTCACGTAGATCATCCATGCTGCGTAACGCTCTTTGAGGTTATACAGCACAGTGGCCTCGTTGAGGTGGGTCATCATGGCCATGTCCTCAATCTTATCAAATTTAGGAGGATTCATTGGATACACATCATCCTCCGTCACTGTTACACCCTTGGAAAGTTAGACATGAGAGTTATTAACATGTAGTACTACTTCTGTTAATTACTAACATATTGTATTAGCTATTATTACAATGTACAGTGAGTATACAAAACATTAACACCTGCTCTTTCTATGATAAAGACCTGCCAGGTGAATCCAGGTGAAAGATATGATCCCTTATTGACGACACTTAAATCCACTTCAGTGTAGATGAAGGGGAGGAGACAGGTTAAAGAAATATTTTTAAGCCTTGAAACAGTTGAGACATGGATTTTGTATGAGTGCCATTCAGAGGGTGAATGGGTAAGAGAAAAGATTTAAGTGCCTTTGATCTGGGTATGTTAGTAGGTGCCAGGCACACCGGTTTGTGTCAAGAACTGCAACGCTGCTGGGTTTTTCCACACAACAGTTTCCTGTGTGTATAAAGAATTCCGACACCCAAAGGACATCCAGCTAACTTGACAAAACTGTGAGAAACATTAGAGTCAAAATGGGCAAGCATCCCTGTGGAACGCTTTAAACACCTTGTAGAGTCCATGCGCAACGAACTATGGCTGTTCTGCGGGGGCAAAAGGGGGGGGGTGCAACTCAATATTAGGAAGGTGTTCCTAATGTTTGGTATACTCAGTGTAGTAATACTGTCTATATTATTTACTTGTGGAGTCAAACACTCACTTGTCCACCAGTAATCTTTACAGTGACTTTGCCACCGTCTCTCTTCTGGATGTTGCCTTTGAGGTACAGCTCTTTGCTGTTGGTCACATAGCAGGCTGTCTTGGCATCAAATGGGATGTTCTGAGCGGCAATCCTCTCTCTCTCCGGTTTCCGGAGGTATATGGCTGCCTCGCCGAAAATGGCCATCTCTGCGTCCGTACTCATGGCTGGGCTTTTACTGTGAAGAGAAAGCAGAGTTTCAAAATAAGTCCAAAGAATTCACTTTCTCTGATGGAGAGACATCCAGTGACAGGAATCAATTAAAAGGACCAGCTGAGAGAGGACTGTAAAATAAAGCGTCCTCAACCTGACCCAAATTCAGACTCACTGAGAAAAGGTTGCTGTTTTGTTTCACTCACCTGAGGAGATATAGGAACCATTCTTTTTTTATTCATTTTTGAATGAAATAAAACATTTGAAAACATCATAATGGAACCTTTTGCTGATAAAAAGCTTTAGCATAGACAGTCAGTAGTGCACAAACCTCTATAGGAGAGGGTTTAATATTACTCACCAGAGTTCTCCCTCAGACGGATCCCTCAGTAATCAAAGGGACTCACTGGAGCGGCTTTTATTGAGATAATTTGGGTCGCCCCTCAAATCCTTCCCGTTGTTTTGGGCATGGAAAAGTAAGCCACCCCCCTGATTAGTTCTCTGTCATCTCTCATTATGGGGCTTATTCTGGGATCTAGTGGCATGGTGGCCAGACAATGGTTTTCAGAGGCCAGACATGACATAAACCGATAGATGGAATAGGAGAAATGTGAAACCTTGAAATAGTTTGCATCTTAAATTTTTTGGGAGGGACAGCTATCCATTTAAGATGACGCAAAGATAAGGATACATTTGTGATCCTATTCTAAGCATGATCTTAATTTGTCCAAGAAATGGCATTTCAGCATCTGTATATTTTGCCAGGCATATAGATGTTGCATCTATAATGTATAGTTCCATCATTTATACTTCTAGTTTAAAACATCAATCTAACATAAATCAATAGCATAGAGATACTCATCTGTTAATCCGTTTGTCTTTGGGCAGAAAGAGTCCAGGACCTTATTGGACATCGAATCAAAGCTCCAGTGTAATCCTGCTGTATACAAAACATGCAGAATGGGTATTATACTTCCATGCCAAGTGTAAATTCCAATCTGGTTTTCAGGCAATTGAAATTCCAAAGTTATGACGATGACTTGACTGAATGCGTGCGTTTATAACTGGACCACAAAAATAAGACAAACACAGGTGGGATGCGCCACCCTAAATATGATAGTCAATCACTGTGCACTAAACAGGAAGTACTAAAGAAGGCATCACACAGCTAATGATTTAGCTCAGCGATAGGAAATGTCTCTGTGCCTTTCTGATCAGTCTGGATTGACTTTTGATTATGGGGCCTTAATCATGGCTAATCCTGAGATCGCATGCAAGCTTTAGGCCCGTAGGCCTTTTGTGTGTGCGTGTGTTCTGTATTGGACTTTGACATTGGAGAGGTCTATTTTGGCTGTCGTGGGGAAGCCCAAAATGTCACCATGCATTCTCCTGAGGATCTCTACTAATCTCTGAAAATCGCAGACTCTCAAATGAAATTAAAACTACACGCACATGGCGGTCCTGCCGGGTCTAAATTGAGCCTCAAAATCCATACTGTTTGGCTAGGGGACTAATGATTTGGATGATTGTGTTACACTTGTTATACTGTTGCCTTGTTTGGCAAGATAAGGACCAAAATTAGATCACTGGAGGATATGTTAATGCAAAACAGATAAAAGTGAATGTTAATGTTTTGTGTCACACTTTAAAACAAACCAGAAACAGTTATACATGCACTTGTATCATTTATTTTGTACTATAGTTCCACTAGGTTGTGATACAGTCTATACATAAACAGATCCAGGCATCCAGGTAGGCATCCAGGTAGGCATCCAGGTAGGCATCCAGGTAGGCATCCAAGCAGGTACAATCCTGGGCCTTCTAACCACTTCTGGGTCTTCTACTCACTCAGATTAAGGCTGGTACATAAGATAAAAAATATGTAATACAAATGTTGTTTTTTATTTTCCTTTTTTTGGGCAAATAATACACACATCAATCAATGTAGTACTGAAATATATGAAATATATGAATACTTATGTTTTTGTATCGTATCGTACCTTCCCGGCATCCCTGCTCTTGGCTCTAATCTTGTTGAGCTGGGACTCTGCGACGTCAGCCCTCTCCTCTGCCTCCTCCAGGTCATGCTACATCTTTCTGCACTTAGTCAGGTGGGTGTTGGCCTGCTCTCCCTGGAACAACACCACCAGACCATAATACAAGAAGTCAGGGATTAACAATAACATCCAGGTACTTTCTCATTAGGTCATAGATATAAGCTTACAGCTTCCTCAGCCTGACATTTGTAGGCCTTCACTTTCAACTGCAGCTTGTCCACCAGGTCCTGCAGCCTTTGGACAGTCTTCTTGTCCTCTTCGGTCTGCAAGCAGCGATCAGCAGATCAATCAGTGAGGTAAAGGAAATTAGATCACTTCTGATTGATTCAGATTCCTCGGAACTCATTTCTCTATTACTTGGTAGGTGAGCTCCTTGACACCCTGCTCATATTTTCAGACTCCTTTCATGGCATCAGCTCCTCTTTTCTGCTCAGCCTCCAGTTCTGGATCACATCACAAGTAGTCAACACTTTGTGAATAGTTTCAGGCTTCCTCTGGGATACGCTTCCATTATAGCAGCTAAAAAACAATGATTTCACTATGCCTCCAGTCTAGCAGCTCTGGGAGAAAGCACCATCTGCCGGTATGTCATTAGATTCATCTAGAGTATTTGAGTCCCATACTATGATAATCTTGTGAAAAAGGGGATGGGTTACCTGAGCCTCCATTTTCTGGAGCTGCTTCTTGCTGCCCTTCATGGCCATGTTTTCAGCCTCATCCAGGCAGTGCTGTCACGTTCCTGACCTTATTTCCTTTGTTTAGTCTTTGTTTAGTTGGTCAGGACGTGAGCTGTGTGGGTATATTCTATGTTTTGTGTTTCATTGGTTTAGGTGTGTCTTATTGGCCTGATATGGTTCTCAATCAGAGGCAGGTGTTTTACGTTGTCTCTGATTGGGAACCATATTAAGGTAGGCTCGTTGAGATCGGTCTCCATCTTCTTTTCGATCTTCAGGGCATCGTTTCTGCTGAGGGTCTCAGAGTCTAGGACCGACTGGATGGTGTCAACGACATGCTGGTTGTTTAGTTTGATTTGCTCCATCTCCTCCTCTTTCTCCGCCAGCCTCCTGTCCACCTCACCTTTGACCTGGGTTATCTCCGGCTGGATACTAAGGATCTTGGATTCTTCGTGTTCCAAAGAGACCTAAAATAATTGGATAAATTGACCGTTTTTGGGGGGGGGGGGGGACAATGACGAAACAATATATGTTATTCATGCTGAAATTATTCCATTGATTATTGACATTTTCATATTTCAGGACATTTCTCCATTGACATCAAACCTCGGCCTCCTCTAGAGCAGATTGGATCTCAGATTTCTCTGTCTGTTTGCTTCTTGTTCTTTTCCAGTTCATGGATGGCTTTGCTATTCTCACCAACTTGTTCCATCAGATCAGATATTTCCTCTGGAATAACATTAGTATCATAGTTAGTTACAGATCTGAAGTTTAAACCTGCAGAGACACAGACTATTGTCCAGTTAGCATACATTGCAGGTTCTTGTTCTGTCTCTTCATGGCCTCCAGGTTCTCCAGACATTCCTCGAAGGAGTTCTTTATTTTGAAGAGTTCAGTGCTGAGGGAACAAGACTCTTTCTGGGAACCTTCCAGCTTGGCTTGACTCTCCTCATACTTCTGCTTCCATTCAGCCACAATCTAAGGAAGGTTTGAAAGATATTGGTTAAAGGTGGCTGACTTGATTTGAGCTTTTTGGCAAAACATTGGTAGTCTAATTTAGTGTAGTCTACTACTTAAGGGTCAGAATTGGTGGGTGACTGATACACTTTTTTATGGAGGTCGCTACATGTAAATTCAATACAAGTGTATTACCTTGTCATAGTTCCTTTGCTTTTCAATATAGGCCTGAAATAAAGTATTGAAGGAAACATTTTAAACACATAAAGGTCTTAATCTTGAAGGCAATATTTTCTTGTTGAGTACCTGGAGCTCCTTGATCTTTTTCTGAGATTGAGCTGATGAACTTTGCTCGTCCTCAAATTTTGGTGAGAAGCTGGCTGAACTCAAAGTCTTTCCTGCCAAGTCAAACCATATGATCAGAGTTTCTATCAAAATCACATGTTCTAGAATATGAATGGATGAATAACTGAAGTGTTTACTGCACTTTTTCAGTTGATCCTCCAGCTGCTGCTTGTCGTTCTCCAGATCCATTACAGAGTCTTGTCAGTTTCAGATCCCCTTCAAGCTTTCTCTTTGTCCTCTCAATATCCATCTTTTTTTCTTGCTCCAGAGAACTCTCAAGCTGTAAAAGGAAGTAGGAAGTATGTTTAATAGTGAAACCTATCCAGAATAAAAGCTAATAAAGCTCAATGACTTAGACTTACATTGTCCACTGGTTGCTCCAGCTTAACTTTGGCTTTGGTCAGAATGTTGACCTTGTCTTCCTCTGCCTGGAGGTCATCCAAAGCTTGCTGGTGGGTCTTTCGGAGGGCTTTCTTGTCCTTGGATAATTTTCCAATTGTCTCATCTAAACCTAACATTTCTTCTGTCAAATTTTTCACCTGAAGTTTTTGGAAAAAAGACACGTCAGTGAATGAAGGATCTTACCTTTTTTGGAAAACAGACCCGTTCATGAAAGACATTCACCCTGTTTTCAGTGGCATGTTTCTTCTTCTCCACTTTAGCCAGGGTGAGTTCCAGATCATCAATGTCCTTCTTCAGCTCAGAGCACTCATCCTCTATCTTCCTCTTCTTGGAAGTCAGTTCAGCATTGATTTCCTCCTCATCCTCCAGCCTCTCACCCAGCTCTTTGGCTTTGGTCTCCAGTTGGATCTTGTTCTTGATGAGGCCCTCACATCTCTCCTCTGCATCCACCAGACCTTCACTTTCCTGAAAAGAAAATGTCTCAAACAAAATATAATATTCTGTTGATATTTTCTATTGCATCCTAATAACCTTGCTTTTTGATGTGGTAAAATGACTCTGGATCTCTAGAGCAAGTCATTCAATGTTGTAAGAACATTGCTTCCTATCCTTTGGCACTCAATAACTATACTTACAGCCTGAACTTGCAGTCGCAAGTCATTCTTCTCCTGGAGCAGGGTCACCAATTTGGCCTCCAGATCGTTCTTCTTGGTCTCTGCTTTGACCAGTTTGTCCTGGCACTTGTCAAAATCCACTAGTCTAAAGAAGGCCAGTTTTATTGCTTCTTTAATCAGAACAACATTTTTCAACTGTGCTAACATAATTGCCTTTTAAAATTATCAACTTGGATTAGCAAACACAATGTGCCATTGTACGCCTATGTAGATATTCCATACAAAATCTGACGTTTCCAGCTACAATGGTCATTTACAACATTAACAATGTCTACACTGTATTTTTGATCAATTTGATGTTATTTTAATGGACAAAAAATGTGCTTTTCCTTCAAAAACAAGGACATTTCTAAGTGACCCCAAACTTTTGAACGGTAGTGTATATATTTTGTTTTATAATTCAATTAAAGGTTTCCACCATATTAGAGCAATTCTATCAGATATGTGAAGGGGAGTGAACAATGGTAGGAGGGAGGGAACAACTTTCTGGAGTGAAATGCATCCCAGGTTTTTACCCTCATCGCCATCCGGTTCCGCCTGCTCCTCTCGCTGCTTCTGCTTGAACTTCATGTTCCCATAATGCATCACAGCACCAGTCAGCTTGTAGATGCCAATCTTCTCCTCTGAGGTGAATCCTAGGATGTCAATAGCACTCTAGAAGCACATCAGTGGACAGTGTTTTTTTTTAATGAACGAAACAGAGCATTTGCAAGGGATCCTAATCAAATCAGGAATTAGGAGACAAATTCAACACATTTTCTGCAATTTGAGTTTGACTGCATTTAGCCCAAGTTTCTTTACTTACATCAGTAGACAGCAGTTCATCACAGGCATCGATACTAGCCACAACAATTTCCCCTTGGCTGATAAACGGAAAGTCATAAGGGTTGGTGGTGATGAGAAGAGTACCTTTGAGCTCAGGCTTCTTGTTGGACATGATCTGGTAGAAGATATGGTAGCTCCTCTCTGCTGACAATTGGAATGTCACCCGGGATTTTTCCAGGAGATCTGCCAAAGCAAAGAGAACATGTCTGTGCTGTGTATCATGTGAATGTCACCGTGTAACATAGATATTTCTGAGCCAAATGTGGCATACAACTTACGGTAACACTTTATTTGGATAGTCTGTAGAGTGTTTACAGATGGACTATCAGTAACATTTCAACTAACTATCTACTAACCCGAACCCTAACCCTTGTCCTAACCCTAAACTTAACCCTTACCCTAACCTTAACCATTTCCCTAACCCTTATTCTAAACCAAACCCCAACCCTAACCGTAACCTTAGTAAGCAGTTTCTTATCAACAGTCTGTTGATAGTATGACCTGGAAAATCCAGACTATGCAAATAGTGTGACCCAACTTACAAGTCTCAAAATCAGCGAAAGCCAGTTTTCCTGTAGTTCCAAAGTGAATTCTGATGAATTTTCCCTGAACAGAGATAAAACAAGACGGTAATGACCTTGATGACTTAATAATGATGACAAATAAGTGACACCATATGACATAGACAGAAATGCTAATTTACAAAGCGAGAGGAGTTGTCGTTCCTAACGGTCTTGGCATTTCCAAAAGCTTCCAGCAGAGGGTTGCCTGAGATGATCTGGTCTTCCAGGATTCCCTACAGGTAAGATACGACAGATCAACCAGTCAGCCAATCAAGTAACATGAATTTATTCAATCATAAAGTACAGCAGATGATCTGTCTGTTTAGATTACTACTAAAGGCATGTTCTTTGTATAGCTGTCTGAACAGTGTTTCTTGAGAGGAAAATAAAGATGTTGAATTCTACTTGCATGCATTTTGCCTGGACCCTCTTTCTTCTTGTCCCCATTTCCAGACACTGCGATGGTCGCAAAGTACTGGATCACACGCTTGGGGTTCACAGTCTTCCCTGCACCGGATTCTCCAGAGAGAAACACAAAGTACATCCATAAATGTAAAATAAAATTGATTGATTGATTGATTAAAAAACACCATGTTTCTTCCTGTTGAAGAACTTAAGTCTGTTGATTTTCAGGTTCCGTTACTTACGTGATCAAGATGGACTGGCACTCTCTATCTAAATGAAAAGGAGCATCACAATCATGATAAGAACATCCTGCATATGAATAGACGACAAATTAATAAATGACATTGAAGAACTTGAATCCTACCAGTCAGCATAAACTGATAGGCATTGTCGGAGATGGAGAAGATGTGGGGTGGAGCTTCCTGACGTTTCTTCCCTCTGTAGGCCACTACCACCTCCTGGTTGTAAACTGATAACCACTTATAGGGGTTCACAGTGACACAGAAAAGCCCAGAGTAAGTCTGAAAACACAGCAGTGATTGTAATATATGTTTAAGGAGAGTAATGTGGAAAGGGTGAGCTTTGGAAACAAGCTCAACTTCAGACAAAGACCAACCTTCACGCATGTCAAAAGTGACTCGCGTAGATCTTCCATGCTGCGTAACGCTCTTTGAGATTATACAGCACAGCGGCCTCATTGGGTCATCAGGTGGGTCATCATGGCCATGTCCTCAATCTTATCAAATTCATTGGGAAGACTTCGTCTTCCTTCACTGTTACAGTCTATGTTTAGGAAGAAGAAATAGATACATTTCTGGAAAATACTCGATCTCGACTGTTTACATCTTTTTTTTTTTTTTTTACATGGCACTGTACTAGTTTGATTAGACGTAACTCAATGCTCCCGCTTCAGTCTGAACGGTTGCTTTGCTGCCCTCTTTGCTCAGTAGAGTGCCTTTGACATACAGCTCCTTAGGCTCAGACACAAACACAGCCGTCTTGGCATCAAAGGGTCTGTTCTGTGCTTCTATCCTCTCTCTACCAGACTTCCGGAGGTATGGGGAAGCTTCCCCCAAACACACCCATCTCAGCCTCTGAACTCCTCTTTGTAAAGCACGCTGGAGGGGACTGGGGAGACAGAGATGGAAGTTGGAAAAGAAATTCAAAGTATTTGTCAATTTAACTGAAGAATAAGAATGACTTTTAGACCACAAGAGGCTGCTGAGGGGAGAGCAGCTCATAATAATGTCTGCAATGGAGCAAATGGAATGGCATCAAACCCGTGGAAACCGTGTGTTTGATGTATTTAATACCATTCCACTCATCACGCTCCAGCCCTTACCACGACCCCATCCTCCTGACTTTTAGACACTTACCTCCCTCTGAGGATTGAATTCATGTATGAGAACCTTTCAGTAATGTGCGTTCCTGTAAAGTACAGCACAGTAAAGTCCTTGTTGATAATTACTGTACTTACGAAAGCCATAGAATATTATGTATAATTACATAAACAATGGCGCCGCAGAAGGGGCAGATGGAGTGGTCTTCTGGTCAGGCTCCGTAGATGGGCACATCGCCCACTGCTCCCGAGTACTAGCCAACGTCCAATCTCTTGACAACAAGGTAGACGAAATTCGAGCAAGGGTTGCCTTCCAGAGAGACATCAGAGATTGTAACATTCTCTGTTTCACGGAAACATAGCTCACTCGGGATTCGTTATCAGAGTCGGTACAGCCACCTGGTTTCTTCACGCATTGCGCCGACAGAAACAAACATCTCTGTGGTAAGAAGAAGGGCGGGGGTGTATGCCTTATGATTAACGAGTCATGGTGTGATCATAACAGCATACAGGAACTCAAGTAATTTGTTCACCTGACCTAGAATTCCTTACAATCAAATGCCGACCGCATTATCTACCAAGAGAATTCTCTTCGATTATAATCACAGTCATGTACATCCTCCCCAAGCAGACACCTCGACGGCCCTGAAAGAACTGGAAACCACATATCCTGAGGCTGCATTTTTTGTAGCTGTGGATTTTAACAAGGCTAATCGGAAAACAAGGCTCCCTAAATTTTATCAGCATATCGAATGCGCGACCCGGGCTGGAAAAATTCTGGATCATTGTTACTCTAACTTCCGCGACGCATACAAAGCCATCCCTCGCCCTCCTTTCGGCAAATCTGACCACGACTCCATTTTGTTGCTCCCAGCCTATAGACAGAAACTAAAACAGGAAAGCTCCTGTGCTCAGGTCTGTTCAACACTGGTCTGACCAATCTGATTCCAGGCTTCAAGATTGCTTCGTGGACTGGGATATGTTCCGGATAGCGTCGAATAACAACATTGATTCGGTGAGCGAGTTGATTAGCAAGTGCATCGGTGATGTTGTACCAACAGCGACTATTAAAACCTTCCCCAACCAGAAACCTTGGATTGATGGCAGCATTCTTGCAAAACTGAAAGCGTGAACAACTGCTTTTAATCAGGGCAAGGCGACCGGAAACATGACCGAATACAAACAGTGTAGCTATTCCCTCCGCAAGGCAATCAAAGAAGCTAAGCGTCAGTATAGAGACAAAGTAGAGTCGCAATTCAAAGGCTCAGACACGAGAGGAATGTGGCAGGGTCTACAAGCAATCACGGAATACAAAAAGAAAACCAGCCCCGTCGCAGACCCCGATGTCTTGCTAAACAACTTCTTTGCTCGCTTTGAGGACAATACAGTGCCACCAACACGGCCCGCTACCAAAACCTGTGGACTCTCCTTCACCGCAGCCAACGTGAGTAAAACATTTAAACGTGTTAACCCTCGCAGGGCTGCCGGCCCAGACAGCATCCCTAGCTACATCTTCAGAGCATGCGCAGACCAGCTGGCTGGTGTGTTTACGGACATATTCAATCAATCCCTATCCCAGTCTGCTGTTCCCACATGCTTCAAGAGGGCCACCATTGTTCCTGTTCCCAAGAAAGCTAAGGTAACTGAGCTAAACGACTATCGCCCCATAGCACTCACTTCCGTCATCATGAAGTGCTTTGAGAGACTAGTCAAGGATCATATCACCTCCACCCTACCTGACACCCTAGACCCACTACATTTTGCTTACCGCCCCAATAGGTCCACAGACGACGCAATCGCAATCACACTGCACACTGCCCTAACCCATCTGGACAAGAGGAATACCTATGTAAGAATGCTGTTCATCGACTACAGAATTTAACACCATAGTGCCCTCCAAACTCGTCATTAAGCTCGAGACCCTGGGTCTCGACCCCGCCCTGTGCAACTGGGTCCTGGACTTTCTGACGGGACGCCCCCAGGTGGTTAGTGTAGGAAACAACAACTCCACCCTGTTGATCCTCAACACTGGGGCCCCACAAGGGTGCGTTCTCAGCCCTCCCCTGTACTCCCTGTTCACACATGACTGCGTGGCCATGCACGCCTCCAACTCAATCATCAAGTTTGCAGACGATACTACAGTGGTAGGCTTGATTACCAACAACGACGAGACGGCCTACAGGGAGGAGGTGAGGGCCCTCGGAGTGTGGTGTCAGGAAAACAACCTCACACTCAATGTCAACAAAACAAAGGAGATGATCGTGGACTTCAGGAAACAGCAGAGGGCGCAGCCCCCTATCCACATCGACGGGACAGTAGTGGAGAAGGTGGAAAGTTTTAAGTTCCTCGGTGTACTCATCATGGACCAACTGAAATGGTCCACCCACACAGACAGCGTGGTGAAGAAGGCGCAACAGCACCTCTTCAACCTCAGGAGGCTGAAGAAATTTGTCTTGTCACCAAAAACACTCACAAACTTTTACAGATGCACAATCGAGAGCATCCTCTCGGGCTGTATCACCGCCTGGTGCGGCAACTGCTCCGCCCACAACCGCAAGGCTCTAAAGAGGGTAGTGAGGTCTGCACAACGCATCACCGGGGGCAAACTACCTGCCCTCCAAGACACCTACACCACCCGATGTCACAGGAAGCCAAAAAGATCATCAAGGACAACAACCACTCAAGCCACTGCCTGTTCACCCCGCAATCATCCAGAAGGCGAGGTCAGTACAGGTGCATCAAAGATGGGACCGAGAGACTGAAAAAACGCTTCTATCTCAAGGCCATCAGACTGTTAAACAGCCATCACTAACATTGAGTGGCTGCTGCCAACATACTGACTCAAATCTCTAGCCACTTAATAATTAAAAATTGGATGTAATAAATGTATCACTAGTCACTTTAAACAATGCCACTTTATATGTTACATACTCTACATTACTCATCTAATTTGTATATACTGTACTCTATACCATCTACTGCATCCTGCCTATGCCGTTCGGTCATCGCTCATCCTATATTTATATGTACATATTCTTATTCATTCCTTTACTCTTGTGTGTATAAGGTAGTTGTTGTGAAATTGTTAGATTACTTGTTAGATATTACTGCATGGTCAGAACTAGAAGCACAAGCATTTCACTACACTCACATTAACATCTGCTAACCATGTGTATGTGACCAATAAAATTTGATTTGATATTGTAGTTAAAAAGCCTAACCTTTCATGTTTCTCTTTAAACAGCCAACTGCCTTAGAATATCTAATTTGTTAGAGTGCTAACAAGCATTGGAATCAGGGCTGAAAAGCAGCCAGTAGTTCTGTCACTCATTGCAAGTTTAATAATGTCATCAGAAGGAGTTAAGAGAGATGGTAACTGGTAAGAGAAGTGATAAATCATGAACAAGCATGCTGTGAACCCTGCGCTTATGCTGGCCCCTATCCAGGCAAGGTTACTATGGTGTTACTTAGGAGACTTAATTGAATGAATACATTCCTGGAGGGCCAGCTGTCCTAAAGATGACAGTGAGAAGGGATCTTAGGGTTGGGGATGCGCCTCATTTCAATAAGTTATCTCCTCTACCCCTGCCCTTGTTCATTCCCCTTTGTCAATCTCAGACGTCCAGGTCAATATGAGAGTTTTCAGAAACTCTGCCACTGAGAGAAAAATAATAGCTTTGCTTCTGAAAAGTCTGTAAGCATGTATTTATTTCCTGAAATATGCCGAATTCAAGTGAGCCCTTGCCAAGAGCCCTGGTCAAGAAAGCAGCATACATATATTTACACATGAGACACAACACAACATAAAACATAACTATGGATGGAAGTTAAAACAGTGCAAAGTGCATAAAATAACTTAAAAGAGCAGGTTTAAAAACATGCAATCTATGGTCAACAGCCCTCCAATTTCAAAGCATCAATCAGAATAGAATGATTTGGTTTTAATTCCTTCTGCAAATTGTTCCAAGATGACCGAGCAGCAAATCTAAAAGCACTTTGACCAAACTCAGTTTTCTGTGTTGGGAACCTTATATAAAATACAGTTCTGTGGCCTCAGACGAAAGTGTCTACCTGAAGCGGAGTAGGGGGTTACTTTCTTGATTTTGAGAATATTCTTTGTTTTGTTTTCTCTGCATTTAAAGGCCCAGTGCAGTCAAAAATGTGATTTTTCTGTGGTTTTATATACTGTATTTTTCCACACTACAAGGTTGGAAGAATACTGTGAAATTGTGAAAACGACAATAATTCCCTTTTAGTGTACAGTAAGAGCTGTTTGAAAAGACTGCCTGAAATGTCAGCCTGTTTTGGTGGGATGGCGTTTTGGCCTTCCTAGGTATGTCACCAGGCAGTAAATTAGTTAATAGGCCAACAAGAAAGTTCAAAACCCCTACCAATAACTCGTTTTCAGTTTTCCCCTACACACGCCCATCCTAGCAAAATTATTGCTATTTTGGTTTATTTGTGACGATTTTAATTGAACACAATCACAGTAAGGTGCATACCACCCTGCATACCACTGCTGGCTTGCTTCTGAAGCTAAGCAGGGTTGGTCCTGGTCAGTCCCTGGATGGGAGACCAGATGCTGCTGGAAGTGGTGTTGGAGGGCCAGTAGGAGGCACTCTTTCCTCTGGTCTAAAAAATATCCCAATGCCCCAGGGCAGTGATTGGGGACACTGCCCTGTGTAGGGTGCCGTCTTTCGGATGGGACGTTAAACGGGTGTCCTGACTCTCTGAGGTCATTAAAGATCCCATGGCACTTATTGTAAGAGTAGGGGTGTTAACCCCGGTGTCCTGGCTAAATTCCCAATCTGGCCCTCAAACCATCATGGTCACCTAATAATCCCCAGTTTACAATTGGCTCATTCATCCCCCTCCTCTCCCCTGTAACTATTCCCCAGGTCGTTGCTGCAAATGAGAACGTGTTCTCAGTCAACTTACCTGGTAAAATAATGGTTAAAATAAATAAAATAAAAATTGTAACCCAGAAATTATTTGATATTGATTTTTATTTATTTGTATGCCTGCACTGGACCTTTAAGACCAATTTGAGCTGAAAGAGGTTATGTTGGACAACATTAAACAGCTCCTGCAATTTGAGAAATGCCTCAACTAGTGTGGGAGAAGTGCTATTTTGGTGTCATCTGCATAGAGATGTTTGGAGGGCATGATAAAAGAAAGACATGGATTACAATGGATTGGCATCATCCTCTGTTTAAAAAGCTCATCTTTAATGCAACAGATGGTAAAATCTCTAGGCTTATGAGTTAATGTCAAGTGAAGTTCAAGTTGTCTAAATAAAGCACAGCTATCAGGGTTGTTCAGTCCATTATCAGACTCATAGACACACTTTTATCTGATGGTAAACAATAAACAAACGATGGTATGAATTGACCCTTCGTTAAGTCCCGCACCTGAATTTTGGGCAACCAATCGCAATGCTTCAATGAGAGCAGCTGCGATCAGTCCTGATCCCTCAGACAAGCTCACTGAAAGCCAGTGAGAGCTATGGCAAAAACGGAGAGTTTTAACATAATGTAATGGCTAAATAATGTAACTGTGTACCAGTAGTACTTGCTACTGTGATTACTGAAATGCAGAGCCTGTTGGAGTATTTTTCGAATCCGCAATTCGACTTTTGTTGCATTGTTTACTAGCTCAATTGGTTAGCTAGCTCTCAGTCTCATTGACCACCAAACATTGCTAATGCTAGCTAGCGCACCACTTAATGTAACTTGTTTTCTCAAAATATATGTTAGCTAGCAAAGTTAACCATGTAATGAATACAACTTCCATCTGCTGTTGATATGATTTGAGAGCACTCTTTAGCTCCAAAAGGGGTCATAGCTTTGACTGCTTGCTGACAGTGAATGCAGAGCCATGCAGTGGCTAGCTAACCTACAATAATAATTTGACCAGGTTCCTGCGAAGCAATTGTAATGACAATACACCATAACATATCCACGAGTTTCCTGATTAGCAAGGGGTAGTCTGTGTTTAATTTCATTGTGTATTAGAAAAGCAGTTTACAATTATTGTGAGGGAATTTCGCCACACAGTGGTTGAATGGGGGATTTTTTTTTTTTTTCACCTTTATTTAACCAGGTAGGCTAGTTGAGAACAAGTTCTCATTTGCAACTGCGACCTGTCCAAGATAATGCAAAGCAGTTCGACACATACAACACAGAGTTACACATGGAATAAACAAACATACAATCAATAATACAGTAGAAAAGTATATATACAACATGTGTAAATGAGGTAGTATAAGGGAGGTAAGGCAATAAATAGGCCATGGTGGCGAAGTAATTACAATATAGCAATTAAACACTTCTTTGGTATCATGGTGTTTGAACATTTTGTTTGGGCATGCCGCCACCGAATGTGATGTAGTGTGTGTTTAATCATGTTACATTTGTGATACAAAATGCTCCTGCACCATACCAACGGGCTGGGAGGATGGCACACCCTGTAATTCTTCTTAAGTCAAATCTCGTATACCCTTATACTTCTCTGCAGCTGCCACCACAACATCTATTTTCTGTGATTTACGTTCCATTTATGCGGTACAGTTGATTACCATTGCGATGAACGCTAAGAAGCCAACATTACTAAAGCATAAATCACTCATTGGCCTATCCCTCTGTGCTGGCACAGATCTACTACTCACTGGGATCCACCATTGACCAATCCTCTACTTTCTTCACTACCTCAGCATACAACACCTTCTGCACTACTCTGACCACTTCAACCTGCTTCTCTCGCATCGGACACTTCCAATCACCAGCAACATGGTCACCCCTACAGTTGGCACGCACACCTCTATCCACTGAAACTACACAATCCTCTGTCCCATGCCCTCCTGCACACTTCCCACATCGTAGAATCTCCCTCCTACACGCTGCTGCGACATGACTAGAAATGTTGCACCTGATTCTGCACAAAAGCTCTAACAGGATGATATATCTTAATAATTTTCAACTTCAATTGCTCCATCTCCACACTTAACGCTACACAAGAAATCACTCCTTTCAATGGTGCTGTTCTTGAGAGCAAAGCAAGAAACAGATCTTGACCCAAGTTGCATGATATGGAGCGCGCCTGTTCTCTCTGGTCAGAAGGTTACCTTCACTGATTCGCCTTTCTCACCCACCCTGAAACCACAAATGGATCTGCCAAAAGGCAAGTGTGCACTTTCTCCAAAAACGTCCCCCCTAAGAGACCAAATTCTTCTTTACCATGTCCAACGATGCCAGGCTCTGCTTACAAGCTCTTTACCACACCTTCCACCTCACTTAACTCGCCCTCATTCACTTCCATTTCCCCTCAAGAACTCGGCCTGGCGCACAGCTCACTTTGTTTGCACTTGACACTAATCTTCTTCGACACCCCATCTCCATTTTTATTGCAATCTTCCTCAGATTCAAATCCAACCTATATTTTCCTCAGTCTTTTCAACCTCCTCTTCCTCTTTTTCCGCCTCCATTCGTCCTAATAAATCCACGTCTCTGTGCCCCTGTCCCAATTTTCCTGTTTTTGATTCCCTGTTCATGATTCCCTGAATGGGGAATTGGGATTCCTTGAAAATGTTGTTTGAGGTTGCAACAGTAACCAAGGGGGGCAGAATTTAGCGAAAGTTCAATTGTTTTTTAGGATCTTAATAAAACATGAAACAGCCTGAATAGTGGGCGAGTTCAAACACACCTCTAGGTCTATGTGATTAATATAAACATGTAAAGACTAAATTAATCAGATTTTGTTTACTGTGTGAAAGTGTTCAATGGCCAGTGATGTGTAGTATTACTACCCTCTAGTGTCAATACTGTGAAAATACGGGGAGGGGTCACTTTCAAAAAAAAATATGAGTCAGTAGAGCCACATTACTATACCTGCTAGATTTGTCTATGGCCCTGTTCAATATTTCACAAGAGTCCCGTGCATTTGGTGGTAGTGCAGTACTCGTCTGTTGTTTACGTAACCTGCCATGCAATCCCAATACTGTATCTGATACTGCGCAGTTGCAGTGCAGCTGGGATGTTCGTGAACAAATGCACTGACAGTAGTCGGAATTACCGTTCTTCTAGCATCAGGATATTGTGCCCGGCAGCAGGATCGAGGATATGTCTTTCTCAAAATAAGAGTTCCCCTGCAAAGACATGCTAAACTTTGGGAATATCTATTTTTTGGGGGGTGCAGTACAACTGTTTTTCACAGCATTGCAACCACATTTGAAGAAATAAATATATATTTTGACGCTTTTTACTATGTATTATTTATACCAGCGTCGGAAATACTCAGTAGGTTCGCGACTAACCAAATCTGGTTCCTTTTTGAGGGGGACTGAGTCGCACGCCTTTTCGCCGACCCCTCCATAGACCCCAATGCATTACATTGTAACATACTGTTTATTTATTTTTTTATTTCACCTTTATTTAACCAGGTAGGCAAATTGAGAACACGTTCTCATTTACAATTGCGACCTGGCCAAGATAAAGCAAAGCAGTTCGACACATACAACAACACATAGTTACACATGGAGTAAAACAAACATACAGTCAATAATACAGTGAAAAATAAGTCTATATACAATATGAGCAAGTGAGGTGAGATAAGGGAGGTGAAGGCAAACAAAATATATATATAAATAAATAAAAATATAAAAAGGCCATGGTGGCGAAGTAAATACAATATAGCAAGTAAAAAAAAGTAAAAAAAGTAGAGATAGTAGAGATAGAAAAAAGTAGAGATAGAAATAATGGGGTGCAAAGGAGCAAAATAAATAAATAAATACAGTAGGTAAAGAGGTAGTTGTTTGGGCTAAATTATAGATGGGCTATGTACAGGTGCAGTAATGTATGAACTGCTCTGACAGCTGGTGCTTAAAGCTAGTGAGGGAGATAAGTGTTTCCAGTTTCAGAGATTTTTGTAGTTCGTTCCAGTCATTGGCAGCAGAGAACTGGAAGGAGAGGCGGCCAAAGGAAGAATTGGTTTTGGGGGTGACCAGAGAGATATACCTGCTGGAGCGCGTGCTACAGGTAGGTGCTGCTATGGTGACCAGCGAGCTGAGATAAGGGGGGACTTTACCTAGCAGGGTCTTGTAGATGACCTGGAGCCAGTGGGTTTGACGACGAGTATGAAGCGAGGGCCAGCCAACGAGAGTGTACAGGTCGCAGTGGTGGGTAGTATATGGGGCTTTGGTGACAAAACGGATGGCACTGTGATAGACTGCATTCAATTTATTGAGTAGGGTTTTCGAGGCTATTTTACATTTACATTTAAGTCATTTAGCAGACGCTCTTATCCAGAGCGACTTACAAATTGGTGCATTCACCTAATGACATCCAGTGGAACAGCCACTTTACAATAGTGCATCTACATCTTTTAAGGGGGGGGGGGGGGGGCAGAAGGATTGCTTTATCCTATCCTAGGTATTCCTTGAAGAGGTGGGGTTTCAGGTGTCTCCGGAAGGTGGTGATTGACTCCGCTGTCCTGGCGTCGTGAGGGAGTTTGTTCCACCATTGGGGTGCCAGAGCAGCGAACAGTTTTGATTGGGCTGAGCGGGAACTGTACTTCCTCAGTGGTAGGGAGGCGAGCAGGCCAGAGGTGGATGAACGCAGTGCCCTTGTTTGGGTGTAGGGCCTGATCAGAGCCTGAAGGTACTGAGGTGCCGTTCCCCTCACAGCTCCGTAGGCAAGCACCATGGTCTTGTAGCGGATGCGAGCTTCAACTGGAAGCCAGTGGAGAGAGCGGAGGAGCGGGGTGACGTGAGAGAACTTGGGAAGGTTGAACACCAGACGGGCTGCGGCGTTCTGGATGAGTTGTAGGGGTTTGATGGCACAGGCAGGGAGCCCAGCCAACAGCGAGTTGCAGTAATCCAGACGGGAGATGACAAGTGCCTGGATTAGGACCTGCGCCGCTTCCTGTGTGAGGCAGGGTCGTACTCTGCGGATGTTGTAGAGCATGAACCTACAGGAACGGGCCACCGCCTTGATGTTAGTTGAGAACGACAGGGTGTTGTCCAGGATCACGCCAAGGTTCTTAGCGCTCTGGGAGGAGGACACAATGGAGTTGTCAACCGTGATGGCGAGATCATGGAACGGGCAGTCCTTCCCCGGGAGGAAGAGCAGCTCCGTCTTGCCGAGGTTCAGCTTGAGGTGGTGATCCGTCATCCACACTGATATGTCTGCCAGACATGCAGAGATGCGATTCGCCACCTGGTCATCAGAAGGGGGAAAGGAGAAGATTAGTTGTGTGTCGTCTGCATAGCAATGATAGGAGAGACCATGTGAGGTTATGACAGAGCCAAGTGACTTGGTGTATAGCGAGAATAGGAGAGGGCCTAGAACAGAGCCCTGGGGGACACCAGTGGTGAGAGCGCGTGGTGAGGAGACAGATTCTCGCCACGCCACCTGGTAGGAGCGACCTGTCAGGTAGGACGCAATCCAAGCGTGGGCCGCGCCGGAGATGCCCAACTCGGAGAGGGTGGAGAGGAGGATCTGATGGTTCACAGTATCGAAGGCAGCCGATAGGTCTAGAAGGATGAGAGCAGAGGAAAGAGAGTTAGCTTTAGCAGTGCGGAGCGCCTCCGTGATACAGAGAAGAGCAGTCTCAGTTGAGTGACTAGTCTTGAAACCTGACTGATTTGGATCAAGAAGGTCATTCTGAGAGAGATAGCAGGAGAGCTGGCCAAGGACGGCACGTTCAAGAGTTTTGGAGAGAAAAGAAAGAAGGGACACTGGTCTGTAGTTGTTGACATCGGAGGGATCGAGTGTAGGTTTTTTCAGAAGGGGTGCAACTCTCGCTCTCTTGAAGACGGAAGGGACGTAGCCAGCGGTCAGGGATGAGTTGATGAGCGAGGTGAGGTAAGGGAGAAGGTCTCCGGAAATGGTCTGGAGAAGAGAGGAGGGGATAGGGTCAAGCGGGCAGGTTGTTGGGCGGCCGGCCGTCACAAGACGCGAGATTTCATCTGGAGAGAGGGGAGAGAAAGAGGTCAAAGCACAGGGTAGGGCAGTGTGAGCAGAACCAGCGGTGTCGTTTGACTTAGCAAACGAGGATCGGATGTCGTCGACCTTCTTTTCAAAATGGTTGACGAAGTCGTCTGCAGAGAGGGAGGAGGGGGGGGGGAGGGGGAGGAGGATTCAGGAGGGAGGAGAAGGTGGCAAAGAGCTTCCTAGGGTTAGAGGCAGATGCTTGGAATTTAGAGTGGTAGAAAGTGGCTTTAGCAGCAGAGACAGAAGAGGAAAATGTAGAGAGGAGGGAGTGAAAGGATGCCAGGTCCGCAGGGAGGCGAGTTTTCCTCCATTTCCGCTCGGCTGCCCGGAGCCCTGTTCTGTGAGCTCGCAATGAGTCGTCGAGCCACGGAGCGGGAGGGGAGGACCGAGCCGGCCTGGAGGATAGGGGACATAGAGAGTCAAAGGATGCAGAAAGGGAGGAGAGGAGGGTTGAGGAGGCAGAATCAGGAGATAGGTTGGAGAAGGTTTGGGCAGAGGGAAGAGATGATAGGATGGAAGAGGAGAGAGTAGCGGGGGAGAGAGAGCGAAGGTTGGGACGGCGCGATACCATCCGAGTAGGGGCAGTGTGGGAAGTGTTGGACGAGAGCGAGAGGGAAAAGGATACAAGGTAGTGGTCGGAGACTTGGAGGGGAGTTGCAATGAGGTTAGTGGAAGAACAGCATCTAGTAAAGATGAGGTCAAGCGTATTGCCTGCCTTGTGAGTAGGGGGGGAAGGTGAGAGGGTGAGGTCAAAAGAGGAGAGGAGTGGAAAGAAGGAGGCAGAGAGGAATGAGTCAAAGGTAGACATGGGGAGGTTAAAGTCACCCAGAACTGTGAGAGGTGAGCCGTCCTCAGGAAAGGAGCTTATCAAGGCATCAAGCTCATTGATGAACTCTCCAAGGGAACCTGGAGGGCGATAAATGATAAGGATGTTAAGCTTGAAAGGGCTGGTAACTGTGACAGCATGGAATTCAAAGGAGGCGATAGACAGATGGGTAAGGGGAGAAAGAGAGAATGACCACTTGGGAGAGATGAGGATCCCGGTGCCACCACCCCGCTGACCAGAAGCTCTCGGGGTGTGCGAGAACACGTGGGCAGACGAAGAGAGAGCAGTAGGAGTAGCAGTGTTATCTGTGGTGAGCCATGTTTCCGTCAGTGCCAAGAAGTCGAGGGACTGGAGGGAGGCATAGGCTGAGATGAGCTCTGCCTTGTTGGCCGCGGATCGGCAGTTCCAGAGGCTACCGGAGACCTGGAACTCCACGTGGGTCGTGCGGGCTGGGACCACCAGGTTAGGGTGGGCGCGGCCACGCGGTGTGAGGCGTTTGTATGGTCTGTGCAGAGAGGAGAGAACAGGGATAGACAGACACATATTTGACAGGCTACAGAAGAGGCTACGCTAAAGCAAAGGAGATTAGAATGACAAGTGGGCTACACGTCTCGAATGTTCAGAAAGTTAAGCTTACGTAGCAAAAAATCAATAAAATTACAAATCTTATTGACTAAAATGATATAGTACTGCTGGCTGGTGAAGTAGCCTGGCTAGCAGTAGCTGCGTTGTTGAAAGTGAAGCTGGCTAGGTGACCTCGACAGTTTCTCTAAATTTCTCTAAACTACACAATTATCATGGATACAAGGACAGCAAAGACAACTAGCTAACACTACGCTAATCAAGTCGTTCCGTTGTAATGTAAGTTTCTACAGTGCTGCTATTCGGTAGAAGTTGGCTAGCTAGCAGTGTTAGCTAGCAGTGTTGGCTAGGTAGGAGGACAGCAGCGCGGCAGGCGAAACTAGCTGGCTAGCTAACCGATAATTACTCAAAGTTACACAATTATCTTAGATACAAAGCTAGCAAAGAAAACTATGTAGCTAGCTAACACTACACAAAACAAGTCGTTCCGTTGTATTGTAATCGTTTCTACAATGCTCTTCGGTGGCAAGCTGGCTAGCTAGCAGTGATGGCTACGTTGCGTTAATTTCGAACGAAAATAGCTCGCTAGCGAACCTCAATAACGACGCAATTATGTTTGATAAAAGACGGCTATGTAGCTAGCTAAGATCAAACAAATCAAACCGTTGTACTGTAATGAAAATGAAAATCAGACCGTTGTACTATAATGAAATGTAATGAAAAGTTATACTACTATTCGGTAGACGGTGGACGTTAGCTAGCTGCTGGGCAGATAGCAGTGGACAACGAGACGACGAAATACGATAATTACGCAGTTATCTTTGATACACAGACGGCTATGTAGCTAGTTAAGAAGAAATTGCTAAGGTTGGACAAATTAAATCGTTGTACTATAATGAAATGTAATGAAAAGTTATAAAAGTTATACTACCTGCAGAGCGAATGCAGAGCGAATGCAAATGCGACCGCTCGCCCCAAACCGGAAGTAAACCCGGAAGTAAACCCGGTCATTTTGTAAATGACATCACCGAAGTCGAGGATTGGTAGGATGGTCAGTTTTACAAGGGTATGTTTGGCAGCATGAGTGAAGGATGCTTTGTTGCGGAATAGGAAGCCAATTCTAGATTTAACTTTGGATTGGAGATGTTTGATGTGAGTCTGGAAGGAGAGTTTACAGTCTAACCAGACACCTAGGTATTTGTAGTTGTCCACATATTCTAAGTCAGAGCCGTCCAGAGTAGTGATGTTGGACAGGCGGGCAGGTGCAGGCAGCGATCGGTTGAAGAGCATGCATTTAGTTTTACTTGTATTTAAGAGCAAATGGAGGCCACGGAAGGAGAGTTGTATGGCATTGAAGCTCGCCTGGAGGGTTGTTAACACAGTGTCAAAAGAAGGGCCAGAAGTATACAGAATAGTGTCGTCTGCGTAGAGATGGATCAGAGAATCACCAGCAGCAAGAGCGACATCATTGATGTATACAGAGAAGAGAGTCGGTCCAAGAATTGAACCCTGTGGCACCCCCATAGAGACTGCCAGAGGCCCGGACAACAGACCCTCCGATTTGACACACTGAACTCGATCAGAGAAGTAGTTGGTGAACCAGGCGAGGCAATCATTAGAGAAACCAAGGCTGTCGAGTCTGCCGATGAGGATTTGGTGATTGACAGAGTCAAAAGCCTTGGCCAGGTCAATGAATACGGCTGCACAGTATTGTTTCCTATCGATGGCGGTTAAGATATCGTTTATGACCTTGAGCGTGGCTGAGGTGCACCCATGGCCAGCTCTGAAACCAGATTGCATAGTGGAGAAGGTATGGTGGGATTCGAAATGGTCGGTAATCTGTTTGTTGACTTGGCTTTCGAAGACCTTAGAAAGGCAGGGTAGGATAGATATAGGTCTGTAGCTGTTAGGGTCAAGAGTGTCCCCCCCTTTGAAGAGGGGGATAACCGCAGCTGCTTTCCAATCTTTGGGAATCTCAGACGACACGAAAGAGAGGTTGAAAAGGCTAGTAATAGGGGTGGCAACAATTTCAGCAGATAGTTTTAGAAAGAAAGGGTCCAGATTATCTAGCCCGGCTGATTTGTAAGGGTCCAGATTTTGCAGCTCTTTCAGAACATCAGCTGACTGTATTTGGGAGAAAGAGAAATGGGGAAGGCTTGGGCGAGTAGCAGAGGGGAGGGCAGTGCTGTTGACCGGGGTAGGGGCAGCCAGGTGGAAAGCATGGCCAGCCGTAGAAAAATGCTTATTGAAATTCTCAATTATAGTGGATTTGTCGGTGGTGACAGTGTTTCCTATCTTCAGTGCAGTTGGAAGCTGGGAGGAGGTGTTCTTATTCTCCATGGACTTTACAGTGTCCCAGAACTTTTTTGAATTTGTGTTGCAGGAAGCAAATTTCTGCTTGAAAAAGCTAGCCTTGGCTTTTCTAACTGCCTGTGTATATTGGTTTCTAGCTTCCCTGAAAAGTTGCATATCACGGGGGCTGTTCGATGCTAATGCAGAACGCCATAGGATGTTTTTCTGTTGGTTAAGGGCAGTCAGGTCTGGAGAGAACCAAGGGCTATATCTGTTCCTGGTTCTAAATTTCTTGAATGGGGCATGCTTATTCAAGATGGTGAGGAAGGCATTTAAAAAATATAAAAAAAATATCCAGGCATCCTCTACTGACGGGATGAGATCAATATCCTTCCAGGATACATCGGCCAGGTCGATCAGAAAGGCCTGCTCGCTGAAGTGTTTCAGGGAGCGTTTGATAGTGATGAGTGGAGGTCGTTTGACCGCTGACCCATTACGGATGCAGGCAATGAGGCAGTGATCGCTGAGATCTTGGTTGAAAACAGCAGAGGTGTATTTGGAGTGTACATGGGATACATGTTGGTTTGCATTGGGGCTATACGAGTGTTGGAAAACGAAGTGCTGATGGATATGTACGATAGAGTTAGAGACCCTACTGAGTATTTCCTACCCCATTTTAGCTGACACAGTTAGAAAAGTTGTCTTTCTACAGCCCAACATACCAGTGTCAACGTAGTATTTTTTTTTATTATATTGGTCTTAAAAATGTTTTTAAAACCAGATGTTGTATTTGTTTTCATGAATTGCTTATTGTATGTTCTTGTTGGCACAATAACAGTGGCCATTGATTAGATTCCATATCTATTGAATGAAATAGTTATTGACAGTATTTATTCACTTTGCAATGTTTTGAAATGCGGGCTTTTATTTTGAAAGTTTTCTCATACAAACGTGACGTAATCATGTGTGCTACTGGCAGAATACTAGTGCAGTCGGACATGTAACAACTCTACCGGTGTTTTAGAAAAACTGTAACCTAACTATATCAATTGACATTGAAACAATGTACAGTATCTAGTACAAGAGGACAACAGCCACAGAATATCCTGGCAACCTTCACTCCATTCTAGTAGGTAGAATATACAAGCGTTCTGGCAGCGGTCAAAAATGTTAGAAGGTTAGCTAGCTTTCTCAAGTGGACTAAAAGTAGAAGTTTGATCGATAACATCATGACAACCGGAATGGAGAACTGCGCCAAACCACTGTTTACATTTGGAATAATCGCCGACATTCAATACGCCGACATAGATGATGGCTTCAATTTCAAACGCTCAAGGAAACGATACTACAGGAACAGTCTTCGCCTATTGCACAATGCACAGAAAAGGTGGACCGCGGATACTGTCAAACCCCGGTTCATCCTTCAGCTCGGTGACATTATCGATGGCTTCAACAAGAGGCATGACGCATCAGAGCGAGCCCTGGAAACGGTGATGAAAGAGTTTGACTCCTCTCCGGTTGAAGTCCACCACGTTTGGGGCAACCATGAGTTTTATAACTTTAGCAGAGACACCCTAATGCGGTCGGTTCTCAATAGTACTACAGATTCTGAAGCAGGAGGGGGGCATCTCAGCATCTGTGAAATCTATGCATATCATTTCAGTCCAGCCCCCAAATACCGATTTGTCGTTTTGGATGCCTATGATGTGAGCCTACTAGGGAGAGAGGAGTCCAGTCTGAAATACCAGCAGGCTATTGCTATTTTAAAAGCCCGCAATGACAATGAAGATCTGAACCATCCCCCAGGTAGGTCTACTGTTAGTCAGGAGGTCTGGACCTTTAGCCTATAGCACAGGTAGTGCACTTGCTCTGTTAACTGCAGGGTAGCTAGTTTTAAACGCTGTTCCCCCACCAGTGCTACACTAACCTCATCACATCACTTATGAGCAGAATAGCCTACCACTAGTAACTACTATTTTATTGATAATGCACAATTCCATGTAGCTTGACTGTGGAGAACCTAATGCCACAGTAGGCCTAATGCTGAGAATAAGAGGTGTTTCACGTGAATCTAAGTATTTGACACTTGTTTAATAATGTCTTTCTCCATATGTTTTAGCACCTGTGGGGATGGAGCAAAGGTTTGTGAAGTTTAATGGAGGATTCAGTCAAGATCAGCTGGACTGGCTAGAAGGAGTTTTGTCGTTGGCAGACAACAAACTGGAGAGGGTCACCATTGTCAGTAAGTCAAGTCATGAGGCCTACATAACAAATGTCATAGCAGTCATCATGACATTTGAGATCACTAATGTGACTCAATAGACAAATTAACTAAATAATGTTGACTGTTTTCTTGTACAGGCCATCTCCCTATCCACCCCAGCTCTACAAGTCCTATCTGCCTAGCCTGGAACTACGATGCGCTGCTCTCCATACTCCAGGCCCATAAGAGTGTAGTCTGCTTCATGGCAGGACACGACCATGATGGAGGGTATCACAGAGATGACTCCGGAGTGCACTACCTCACACTGGAGGGGGTGATAGAGACCCCCCCGGGCAGTGATGCCTTTGGTACAGTCTATGTGTATGAGGACAGAATGTTTTTAAAGGGATATGGAAGGATGTCTGATAGAATACTGATGTATCCATGATAATGCCAAAGATTCTACGGCTATACGGAATCTGGGGAGGGACAATTCCTTGGGTCCTCATATACACTGAGTATACAGAACATTAAGGACACCTGCTCTTTCCATGACATAGATTGACCAGGTGAATCCAGGTAAAAGCTATGATCCCTTATTGATGTCACTTGTTAAATTCACTTCAGTCAGTGTAGATGAAGGGGAGGGGAGGTTAAAGAAGGATTTTAGAAGGATTTTTAAGCCGTAAGACAATTGAGACATGGATTGTGTATGTGTGCCATTCAGAGGGTGAATGGGCAAGACAAAATATTTAAGTGCCTTTTTAACGGGGTATGGTAGTAGGTGCCAGGTGCACTGGTTTGTGTCAAGAACTGCAACGCTGCTGGGTGTTTCACGCTCAACAGTTTCCCGTGTGTATCAAGAATGGTCCACTATCAAAAAGACATTCAACCAACTTGACACAACTGTGGGAAGCATTAGAGTCACCATGGGCCAGCATCCCTGTGGAAAGCTTTAGACACCTTGTAGAGTCCATGCCCTGATGAATTGAGGCTGTTCTGAGAGGGGGGGGGTGTTACAAATCAATATTAGGAATGTGTTTTATATATATATTTCATTTTCTGAGTTAAAATGGGCTAGTTATTAAAATAAAACGTTATACCAATATTGATTGAAGTGGAAGACAACAGGCGCTGATAAAACATGTTGCACATTCCATCTGGCCTGAGGTTGGGTGCCAAAAGGTTGGAACAATGTCTCTTCATAACATATAAACACACTTTCTCTCATAATATGTTACCTCAATAAGTTGATATTGTAGCTCTAAATGATGTTATTGTGGTGATAGACCTATTGATAATTACCTATGTATAATGAATGCTTTGACAAGAGTAAATTGATTAATCTGTGTATTGCACTGTAAGGGGTTCATTATTTTACCTTCAATGAATTTCATTTGATTTCTAAATGTTCCTGAAATAGTCATGCAAATTAAGTTTATTGTCATAACTAAATATATGCCATTTGACGCATTTATCCAAAGCACATGGTTGCCATGGGTCTAAGAGTATAAGAAGCACCATTAGTTAAATCATGACGGCACACATCACATTACATATTTGTAATTTGTATCAAGAATGGTCCACTATCCAAAAGATATTCAACCAACTTGACACAACTGTGGCAAGCATTAGAGTCACCATGGGCCAGCATCCCTGTGGAACGCTTTAGACACCTTGTAGAGTCCATGCCCTGATGAATTGAGGCTGTTCTGAGAGGGGGGTGTTACAAATCAATATTAGGAATGTGTTCCTAATGTTTGGTACACTCAGTGTGTGTATGTGTATATATATATAATCTTCCGAGTTAAAATGGGCCAGTGATTAAAATAAAACTTTATACCAATATTGATTGAAGTAGAAGACAACAGGAGACTTACGGCTGGAGGAGGCTCACGGCAGATCACACTTTAAGAAATATATTTTCTTTATTCTACTATTTAAACCCTTTTCTACACTTCCTTTATTATTGTAACATATTCAGGAGGTAGCTTGAACCCAGATCTAGCAAGTGTCAAGCCAACACCTTAACCGTTATTCCAAGAGGTCCAAACCTATTGATGAGGTCATTGGGTTTTGAATTAAAGGGAAAATCCACTCAAACTATCTTTAGATTTAAAAAAAATAATATTCCACTGTTGATACAGTCCCAAAATGTTCTGCATGTCAGCAGTCTCAAGATATTGGACTTTCAAGAAGCAAACTGACTGGTTGCATCACTATGGCAACTGCTCGGCCTCCGACCGCAAGGCACTACAGAAGGTAGTGCGTATGGCCCAGTACATCACTGGGGCCAAGCTTCCTGCCATCCAGGACCTCTATACCAGGTGGTGTTAGAGGAAGGCACTAAAAATTGTCAAAGACTCCAGCCACCCTAGTCATAAACTGTTCTCTCTGCTACCACACAGCAAGCGGTACCAGAGCGCAAAGTCTAGGTCCAAAATACTTATAAACAGCTTCTACCCCCAAGCCATAAGACTCATGAACAGCTAATCAAATGGCTACCCAGACAATTTGCATTGCCCCCCCCCCCCCCCCCCCCCCCCCCGACCCCCACACTCTTTTACACTGCTGCTGCTCTTTGTTTATTATCTACGCATAGTCACTTTAAAACCTCTTTGGGCTAGGGGGCAGTATTTTGACGACCGGATGAAAAGTGTGCCCAAAGAAAACTGCCTGTTACTCAGGCCCAGAAGCTAGGATATGCACATAATTGGTAGATTTGGATATGCTATTGTTATTTTACTGCTCCTCTTTAATTATTTGTTACTGTTTTTTTTCTTTCTTTTTTTCTTCCTCATCTATTTTTTCCTTATTTTTTCTTAAAACTGCATTGTTGGTTAAGGGCTTGTAAGTAAGCATTTCACTATTGTATTCAGCACATGTAACAAATAACATTTGATTACCGGCTACATCATTGTGATGATGCAAAAAGCTTGACTGCTGACATGTAAAACATTTGGGACTGTATTAGCCTCGGTCAGGGCTACCTTCTGAATTTGTTACAATAATAAAGGAAATTTATTTTTATTTTTTTAGCAAAAGACAGTTTTAGAGTGGATTTTCCCTTTAAGGTTGCTAGATTACCCTTCCTTCAGGAGAGCATGTCCCCATGCTTCTCTACATATCAAGTTCCTCACGTATACATCCCACTTCTCACACCAATGTAGTGAATCTGGAGTATAGCCCTAGACTGGGACTCAAACCCGGGACATGTGACTGTCAATCCAACACCTTAACCATTACACCAAGAGGTCCAAACCTCTTGACAAGGTTGCTAGATGTTGTGTTAAGGTTGCTACACTATATTTTATCTTTCCACTGACCTGTCATACCTCACACCAGCCTCAGACAAACGCCCTGCCCATGGTAGATCATAGGAAACTGCGTTGAGCATTACTTACAAGGACAATATTCTGCTAGCCCTGGGCCAACCTTACAATGTCTCCATAACCCCCATTCAATAAATGATCATGTACATAGCCTTCCCTGTAGCCATATCAACTGGATTACTCAACTCAAAAATATGGGCTCTCGAGTGGCACAGCGGTCTAAGGCACTGCATCTCAGTGCTACAGGCGTCACTACAGACACTCTGGTTCGAATTCAGGCTGCATCACAGCTGGTCATCTTGTAAAAAATAATTTGTTCATAACTGACTTGCCTGGTTAAATAAAAAAAAGTGTATATATATAGTATTTGCAGTGCTGAAGCTGGGCGTTCAATTATACCAGCCCAATGGAAACCCCCGCCCCATCTGGCGTAGGCTAACTGTTACGCACTGTCTTCCGTGACTCAGGAGTGTCCATGGTGCAGAATCGGGTGCCATAGCACATCCATAGACGTGGCCGTCGTATGCTGTGCTGCGTTCGCTCGGCTGGCGCAGTGTCCCGTGTGGAGCGAGAGAGGGCGAAGTTTACTCTGCCTGCATTGCAGCCTGAGCGCTGCTGGAATCGAACACAACAATGGCGTCTCCCAGTTCCAACAGCAACTCAACAACCTCCAACAGCAACATCGCAGGATCCACCTCTCACCACCATCACCCGCAAACACAACACATGACCACCGTCAGCAACATGCAAGGTAAGAGCAGATGCCCTAAATGTCGATTTTCAACTTGATCAGAGTTATTTAGCTGCTGAAAAACATGACTTGGCTAGCCTAGTTACCATTGCCCCGAGAGGCTAAGCTACATAGAAGAGATGCAGCTAGCTAGCTATATGCTGCTAAATGTAGCGCCTCGGCCATTTGTTGTAACGTTGTAATTTTCTGCGCGGTGTACTGTAACAATGTTACAACCACTGAAACGTGATCGCGCCATCTGGAAATTGTTACATTGTAACGTTAGTTACGGACGTTTCACTGCATTTGAGTTTCCATCAATCGATTTTAGTCGAGTTAGTTGCTGCATCCACCACTAAAGACAGGGCCTAGTACCAGATTGAGAAATTTATGTTTTCCCTTTCACCAAACGTGTATAGGTAGTACTACTGTTTTGTTAGCAAATTAATTTTACATGTAGATGATAACACATTTAATTATTTTGTTTTTCTATGTATATTTTACCTTGGAAATATTGAGACATAATTGGCATTGACATGTCAGTGCTATATTGTTTATTATAAACTGGGTGATTTGAGACCTGTACGCTGATTGGCTGACAGCCTTCGTATATCTGTGGTATATCCAGGCACTTGGTGCTAAATTGTGCATAAGAACAGCCATTAGCCGTGGTATATTGGCCATATACCACACCCCCTCGTGCCACTGTTGTGTAATGTTGCAATCTGTGATCAGTGTTGTAGTGCTATTAATCTAGGCCTACTTTGACAAATGTAATTGTAGATGTCTGTTGCAAATTTTCTGCTTTATTTTAAACATTTCAGAAATCAACACGTGCTGGAGGTGTCAAAACGAAACAGGTACTATAGATTTTTTAATAGGATTTCAGTAGAATATTACTAGGTTGTTGTTGATGCGATATTCTGTTCATCTTAGTGGAATATGATTTACCATTGTTTCAGTCCCCATTTCCCTTTTGATTTCCTCATTGAGTTCCCCATTCTGTATGTTTTCATTCACTGGTATGGGTTCTAGGTTAGAGATTTCCCACCATTCCATAGCTCCTGAAATAAACTAATTGTTGTAGCCTAATATGAGGCTCAATATCTTAGACGGCCAAATATTTGTAGGGTAGCATAAATACACAAATAACACGACCAGCTCTCACTTGCCATTGAAAGCTAGGGTTGTGCAGTCATGGTAGATGGACAACTTCCATCCAGATGACATAGATCTTCCTGTTGTTAACTCTATCTATCCACCTGTAAATCACACAGAATCAATGTATTCATCTTCAACTACATGTTGCGCCTATATTGCACTGTTGCGAAACAGCAACTGTTGCTAAATTTAACAGGCTAAATTCATAATTACAGGGATAACCAGATTAACCAGAAACCTATTGGAAAACACTCCCATGTTTTACAGTAAAAAAGCGCAAAGCCAAAATGTAGTAAAATGTCTTTTCTTTACCTTAGGGTTTCAGATAAGCCTGTCTGGAGTGCCCCAAAGTAAGCATTAGCACTCTCTCATAGCACAACAACCCTCTCTCTCTCTGTGGGTGCATCCAATAGTCTGAAGTGTCTCCTTTCCTCCATCTGCACTGACTGGACAGTTGACAGTAAATATTTGTTGGGCATCAACCAAATCTCTTTCACCTAGGATGTGTTGTCAGAGCAGTGAAGGATAGGATACAAGGTAGGTGGGAGAGGAGACAAGGAGAGGAAGCCACTCTAGACTATTGAGATGCAGCCTGTGTGGTTCTCTGGTAGTGGGGCAGTCTGTCTACTGTTCTCTGTTGACTAATCTAATCCACGGTGGAGCGTTTTGTTTGGGTGAGGATTCATTTGCACCTGGGCATAATGGTTCATGGGACCACTAGTACTGCACCTCTGATTTGGGCCTGTAGGTCACTATACTCTGTATGTCAAAGAAGACCTCACACTCCCATCTCATCTTCAACATTATCATATAGTTGAGTACCTAACAGTTTTTTTTTCTGTTATGTATAGGCTGATAAAAGACCATGATAGAAACATTTAGCACTCAAAGAGTTAACAGATACGGACTATGTTAGTATGGGATAGATTATATCTTGCTGTCTCGTTTGGACATCATATCATGTTTTGAGGGTGCTGGTGGGTTTCCTCTTTGACAAGTCTATTACTGTAGCTACTGCACAATTTAAACAAACTATGGAAATGTCTTAAATGGATTCCCAGTGCATGCTGGTTTGCAATGCAATCAATTCATGTTGGGTTAATTTTGTAGTGGTAATTCAGTAATGACACTGGGTTGTTGTCTGCATTTCTTGGCAAGTGGGAGCCCCTGCATTTGTGGGCACTTTGCTTGTGTTTATAATGCATCGTGCTTGTGTTCTGTCAATATCCGGCAAACACAAGCCTGAAAGGTATGGGGAGGCTGTCTCTCTGAGCATGTGGCAATGACACTATAATTACACCAAAAGTATGTGGACACCTGCTCGTCGAACATCTCATTCCAAAATCATGGGCATTAATATGGAGTTGGTCACCCTTTTACTGCTATAACATGCCTCCACTCTTCTGGGAAAGCTTTCCACTAGATGTTGGAACATTGCCGCAGAGACTTGCTTCTAATCAGCCACGAGCATTAGTAAGGTCGGGCACTGATGTTGGTTTGCAGTCGGCGCTCCAGTTCATCCTAAAGGTGTTGGATGGGGGTTGAGGTCAGGGCTCTGTGCAGGCCAGTCAAGTTCTTCCACACCGATCTCGACAAACCATTTCTGTATGGACCTCACTTTGTGCACAGGGTCATTGTCATGCTGAAACAGGAAAGGGCCTTCCGCCAAACTGTTTCCACAAAGTTGGAAGCACAGAATCATCTAGAATGTCATTATATGTTGTAGCGTTAAGATTTCTCTTCACTGGACCTAAGGTGCCTACCCCGAACAATGAAAAATAGCCCCATACCATAATTCCTTCTCCACCAAACTTTACAGTTGGCAATATGCATTCGGGCAGGTAGTGTTCTTCTGGCATCTGTCCAACCCAGATTAGTCCATCGTACTGCCAGATGGTGAAGCATGATTCATCACTCGAGGAGGCGTTTCCACTGTTCCAGTCCAATGGCGGCGAGCTTTACACCACTCCAACCGATGCTTGGCATTGCGCATGGTGATCTTAAGCTTGTGTGCTGCTGCTCGGCCATGAGAACACATTTCCTGAAGCTCCAGATGAACAGTTATTGTGCTGACGTTGCTTCCAGAGGCAGTTTGGAACTCGTTAGTGAGTGTTGAAACCAAGGACAGACGAGTTTTACGTGCTACGCATGTCAGCACTCCGCGGTCCCGTCTTGTGAGCTTGTGTGGCCTACCACTTCGCGGCTGAGCCGTTGTTGCTCCTAGACGTTTCCACTTCACAATAACAGCACTTACGGTTGAACGGGGCAGCTCTAGCAGGGCAGAAATTTGACGAACTGACTTGTTGGAAAGGGGCATCCTATGACTGCCACGTTGAAAGTTACTGAGCTCCTCAGTATGTGCCATTCTACTGCCAATGTTTGTCTGTGGAGATTGCATGGCGGTTTGCAGTATTTTATACACCTGTCAGCAACAGGTGTGGTTGAAATAACAGAATCCACTAATTTGAAGGGGTGTCCACATGCTTTTGGCCATGCAGTGTGTCATTTTCCAGTCTCCTGAAACATTACTGATACTTTCATTTGCTGAATTTCTCACTCAATTTACACTGAAACTAAACTTACTCAGGGACTTCTCCTGGTTAGCATGAATTAGTGGGGTTTACTTACTAGTTGTATTGAACGAGTTCTAACTGATCCCATCATATTTTTAAATCTATTTATTCCATGTTCATTCATCCTGTTCTCTTACAACCCCATATCATTTTTATTCCGTGTCCCATCTACCAGCGTATCATTACCTGCTCACCCTTTTCCCTCGCCCTAACCAGCATGTGTTGTGTACGAACATGTCTGTTTCCTCCTGTCTCTCTGCCAGGTAAACGTAAAGCCCTGAAGCTGAACTTCGCCAACCCTCCAGTGAAGCCAGCTACCAGGTTGCCCCTCAATCCCTCACCTTCAACCGCCCCCTCCTTCCAGAACCCACACATGTAAGTACTGTGCAGACCGGGTTGAAAACACACCCATATCCTAGTGCTAATCTAACGGTCGGTAAGAGGGGTGTTACGAAAGGGTTTTTGAGCCCTGATAGTCCTGGGCCTAGTTTAGAACTTTCTGTAAGTTTAGTTCTATAACAGGCTATGTATTTCTGTTTGGTGATTATGTAGGCTTTATTGTTGTAGGGAAATATCATCTTCACAATTTAGGGTACTGTTTGTGTGCAGGTATAAACAGGGTTTAATCTCAGCCCTGAGAATACAGTTAAATGTCTGTGTAGGATGAGTCAGCATCTTATTAGTAATAGTAATATCTTATTTCCCGTGTTAAAAAATAAATAAAAAATTGTTATACTTTTTGGGTATTGAATACTGCACTGTTGGGTAGGGCTTGCAAGTGAAGGATTTCACTGTACTTGTGCCAAAACCTGATGCTTGAATGCAATAGGAGCGAGGTGGAGGCATCCTCTAAATGTCTCCAAATAAGATTAGCAGCTCAGGGACTTGATACATTATTTATCATTTCCTCATGTATGTATAATGTATTCTCCCCTCTCTGCCCCAAACACACTCCTCTTCGTCTCTCTCTCTTCTGTCTCGATTCCTATTTTACCCCTCCTCCCTCTGTTTTACCCCATCTTTGTCCTTCCCCACATTTTTCCCTCTTTTTATCCTCCTCTTCCTTCCTCCCTCTCTCCTCTCCCTCCCCTAAAGAGAGCGTATGAGGACACACAGTATCGAGTCGTCGGGGAAGCTGAAGATTTCTACAGAGAATGCCTGTGACTTCACGGCCGAGGACCTGAGGGACCTGGGGGAGATCGGCCGTGGGGCATACGGCTCCGTCAACAAGATGCAGCACAAACCCAGCGGACAGATCATGGCCGTCAAGGTGACCACACCAGCTGCTCTCATCCTCACTGACTGAGCCATTACAGGCTGAATACTAACATTGATATACTGTAGTCTACCCACCTCGTAAATTGCTCTGTCATGTAAATAAATCATGGATGTGTGTGTGACAGTTTGGTGTAGATGTGCGCATCTCAAGGAGGATGCATAATGAATAGGAAAGCTTATAAAATATTGTCTTGATTCTTGGTCAAATCAAATTTTATTTGTCACATGCGCGCCGAATACAACAGGTGTAGACGTTAGTGAAATGCTTATATACAAGCCCTTTACCAGTAATGCAGTTTTAAGAAAAATAAGTGTTAAGTAAAAAAATAACATTTCAAAGAGCAGCAGTAAAATAACAGTAGCGAGGCTATAAATAGGGGGTACCGGTACAGAGTCAATGTGCGGGGGCACCGGTTAGCTGAGGTAATATGTACATGTAGGTAGAGGTAAGGTGACTATGCATAGATAATAAACAGAGAGTAGCAGCAGCGTAATAGAGGGGGCGGGGGGGAGCAATGCAAATAGTCTGGGTAGCCATTTGATTAGCTGTTCAGGAGTCTTATGGCTTGGGGTTAGAAGCTGTTAAGAAACCTTTTGGACCTAGACTTTGCGCTCCAGTACCGCTTGCCATGCGGTAGCAGAGAGATCAGTCTATGACTAGGGTGGCTGGAGTCTTTGACAATTTTTAGGGCCTTCCTCTGACACCGCCTGTTACAGAGGTCCTGGATGGCAGGAAGCTTGGCCCCAGTGATGTACTGGGCTGTTCGCACTACCCTCTGTAGTGCCTTGCGGTCGGAGGCAGAGCATTTGCCATGATGGTTGCAGTGATGCAACCAGTCAGGAAGCTCTCGATGCTGTAGAATTTTTTGAGCATCTCAGGACCCATACCAAATCTTTTCAGTCTCCTGAGGGGGATAAGGCTTTGTCGTGCCCTCTTCACGACTGTCTTGGTGTGTTTGGACCCTGATAGTTTGTTGGTGATGTTGATACCAAGGTACTTGAGGCTCTCAAACTGCTCCACTACAGCCCCGTCAATGAAAATGGGGGTGTGCTCTGTCCTCCTTTTCCTGTAGTCCACAATCATCTCCTTTGTCTTGATCACATTGAGGGAGAGGTTGGTGTCCTGGCACCACACGGTCAGGTCTCTAACCTCCTCCCTATAGGCTGTCTCAACGCTAGCGGTGATCAGGCCTACCACTGTTGTGTCGTCGGCAAACTTAATGATGGGGTTGTAGTTGTGCCTGGCCGTGCAGTCATGAGTGAACAGGGAGTACAGGAGGGGACTGAGCACGCACCTCTGAGTAGCACCTGTGTTGAGGATCAGCGTGGCAGATGTTGTTACCTACCCTTACCACCTGGGGGTGTCCCGTCAGGAAGTCCAGGATCCAGTTGCAGAGGGACGTGCTTAGTGATGAGCTTTGAGGGCACTATGGTGTTCAATGCTGAGCTGTAGTCAATGAATAGCATTCTCACATAGGTGTTCCTTTTGTTCAGGTGTGAAAGGGCTGTGTGGAGTGCAATAGAGATTGCATCATCTGTGGATCTGTTGGGGCAGTATGCAAATTGTAGTGGGTCTAGGGTTTCTGGGATAATGGTATTGTGAGCCGTGACCAGCCTTTCAAAGCACTTCATGGCTATAGACGTGAGTGCTACGGGTCTGTAGTCATTTAGGCAGGTTACCTTAGTCATCTTGAGCACAGGCACTATGGTGGTCTGCTTGAAACATGTTGGTATTAGAGAGGTTGAAAATGTCAGTGAAGATACTTGCCAGTTGGTCAGCGAATGCTCAGAGTACACGTCCTGGTAATCCGTCTATCCCTGCGACCTTGTGAATGTTGGCTTCGGAGAGCGTGATCACACAGTCGTCCGGAACAGTTGATGCTCTCATGAATGCTTCAGTGTTGCGTGCCTCGATGCGAGCATAGAAGCAATTTAGCTCATCTGGTAGGCTTGCCATGGGCAGCTCGCGACTGTGCTTCCTTTTGTAGTCTGTAATCGTTTGCAAGCCCTGCCACATCTGACGAGCATCAGAGCCGGTGTAGTACGATTCAATCTTAGTCATGTATTGACGCTTTACCTGTTTGATGATCTGTCGGAGGGCATAGCGGGATTTCTTATAAGTGTCCGGGTTAGAGTCCCGCTCCTTGAAAGCGGCAGCTCTACCTTTTAGCTCAGTGCAGATGTTGCCTTTAATCCATGCATTCTGGTTGGGGTATGTATGTACAGTCAATGTGGGGACGACGTCGTCGATGCACTTATTGGTAAAACCAGTGACTGATGTGGTGTACTCCTCAATTCCATCGGAAGAATCCCGGAACAAATTGCAGTCTGTGCTAGCAAAACAGTCCTGTAGCTTAGCATCTGAGTCATCTGACCACTTCTTTATTGACTGAGTCACTGGCGCTTCCGGCTTTAGTTTTTGCTTGTAAGCGGGAATCAGGAGGATAGAATTATGTTCAGATTTGCCAAATGCAGGGCGAGGGAGAGCTTTGTACGCGTCTCTGTGTGTGGAGTAAATGTGGTCTAGAGTTTTTTTCCTCTGGTTGCACAATTACATTTCTCTGCATTAAAGTCCCCGGCCACAGCTCATTGAGTGCCAGCATCGGTTTGTGGTGGTAAATAGGCAGCTACGAAAAATATAGATGAACACTCTCTTGGTAAATAGTGTGGTCTACAGCTTACTCTACTCATATACTCTACCTCAGGCGAGACTTCCTTAATATTAGACTTTGTGCACCAGCTGTTGTTTACAAATATACACAGACCGCCACCCCTGTCTTACCGGAGGCAGCTGTTCTATCTTGCTGATGCAGCGCTAACCCCGCCAGCTGTATGTTATTCATGTCGTCGTTCAGCCACGACTCGGTGAAACATAAGATATTACAGTTTTTAATGTCCCGTTAGTCGGATATTCGTGGTCGTAGCTCGTCTATTTTGTTATCTAATGATTGTACGTTGGCTAATTGTACGGATGGTACAGGTAGATTACCACCTCACCGTCGGATCCTTACAAGTCACCCCGACCTACGTCCTCGTTATCTCTGTCTCTTTCTCATGCGAATGACGGGGATTTGTGCCTTGTCGGGTGTCTGAAGTAAATCGCGTCCGACGCTCTAAAGAGAAAATCTTCGTCCATTACGAGGTGAGTAATCGGTGTCCTGATATCCAGAAGCTCTTTTCGGTCATAAGAGACGGTGGCAGAAACATTATGTACAAAATAAAAAACACACACAATGGCACAATTGGTTAGGAGCCCATAAAACGGCAGCCATCTCCTCCATTCTATGTTAGACCTAGTAATACAACAATGTTTTGACCATAATGGTCTTGATCAGGTGATGACTAGTACGTCCTATGAACTGACCTCTAAGCTGTTGATAGTTTCCCCTATTTCTGCTGAACATGTTTGGTTGTTGTCACTGTCCCCCTCAGAGGATCCGCTCCACGGTGGATGAGAAGGAACAGAAGCAGCTGCTGATGGATCTAGACGTGGTGATGAGGAGTAGCGACTGTCTCTATATCGTCCAGTTTTACGGAGCTCTCTTCAGAGAGGTGAGACTGTTATATTATGCAAAAGTATGTGGACACTTGGCTGTTATTATAGCCTCCACTCTTCTGGGAAGGCTTTCCACTAGATGTTGAGGTCAGGGCTCTGTGCAGGCCAGTCAAGTTCTTCCACACCGATCTCGACAAACCATTTCTGTATAGACCTCACTTTGTGCATTGGGGCATTGTCATGCTAAAACAGGAAAAGGCCTTCCCCAAACTGTTGCCAAAGTTGGAAGCACAGAATTGTCACTGTATGCTGTAGCATTAAGATTTCCCTTCACTAGAACTAAGGGGGTAGCCCGAACCATGGAAATCAGCACCAGACAATTATTCCTCCCACCAAACTTTACACTTGGCACTATGCATTGGGTCAGGTAGCATCCTCCTGGCTTACGCCAAACCCAGATTCGTCGGACTGCCAGATGGTGAAGTGTCATTCATCACTCCAGAGAACGCCTTTCCACTGCTCCAGAGTCCAATGGCGGAGTCCAACCACTCCAGCCGACGCTTGGCATTGCGCATGATCTTAGAATTTGGATGGCTGTTCGGAATGGAAACCCATTTCATGAAGCTCCCGACGAACAGTTCTTGTTCTGACATTGCTTCCAGAGGCAGTTTGGAACTCGGTAGTGAGCGTTGCAACCGAGGACAAGTTTTACTCGCTACACGGTTCAGCACTCGGTAGTGATATTGCCCAGTTTTAAGGAACTCTCTTCCGTTATATTATATACGGTGCAATCGGAAAGTATTCAGACCCCTTTTTCCACATTTTGGTACGTTATAGTTTAAAAAAAAATGTATTTTACCCCCTTTTTCTTCCCATTTACTGTCTAGTCTCATCACTAGTACTCCCCAACGGGCTCGGGAGGCGAAGGTCGACTCATGCGTCCTCTGAAACATGACCCGCCGAACCGCGCTTTTTAACACCCGCCCTCTTAACCTGGAAGCCAGCCACACAAGGACACGCTACAAGGAGTCTCTAGAGCGCGGTTGTGATACAGCATGGGATCGAACCGATGTGCCACTCGGGAGGCCCTGTTACAGCCTTATTCTTATTTTTTTGATTTGTTTTATTCCCTCATCAATCTACAGACAATACCCCATAATGACAAAGCAAAAACAGATTTTGACATTTTTGCAAATTTAAAATAAAAAACTGATACCTTATTTACATAAGTATTCAGACCCTTTGCTCTGAGACTTTAAATTGAGCTCAGGTACATCCTGTTTTCATTGATCATCCTTGAGCTGTCTCTACAACTTGATTGGAGTCCACCTGTGGTAAATTCAATTGATTGGACGTGATTTGGAAAGGCACTCACCTGTTTATATAAGGTCCCACAGTTGACAGTCCATGTCAGAGCAAAAACCAAACCATGAAGTCGAAGGAATTGTCTGTAGAGCTCTGAGACAGGATTGTGTCCAGGCACAGATCTGGGGAAGGGTACCAAAAAAGTTCCCCAAAAACACAGTGGCCTCCGTCATTCTTAAATGGAAGAAGTTTGGAACCACCAAGACTCTTCCTAGAGCTGGCCGCCTGGCCAAACTGAGCAATCGGGGGAGAAGGGCCTTGGTCAGGGAGGTGACCTAAGAACCCAATGGTCACTCTCACAGAGCTCCAGAGTTCCTGTGTGGAGATGGGAGAACCTTCCAGAAGGACAACCATCTCTGCAGCACTCCACCAATCAGGCCTTTATGGTAGAGTGGCCAGACAGAAGCCACTCCTCAGTAAAAGACACATGGACAGCCCACTTGGAGTTTGCCAAAAGGCACCTAATGGACCCTGACCATGAGAAACTAGATTATCTGGTCTGATGAAACCAAGATTGAACTCTTTGGCCTGAATGCCAATTGTCACATCTGGAGGAAACCTGGCACCATCCCTACGGTGAAGCATGGTGGTGGCAGCATCATGCTGTGGGGATGTTTTTCAGGGACTGGGAGACTAGTCAGGATTGAGGGAAAGATGAACAGAGCAAAGTACAGAGAGAACCTTGATGAAAACCTGGTCCAGAGCACTCAGGACCTCAGACTGGGGACAAGGTTCACCTTCCAACAGAACAATGACCTTAGGCATACAGCCAAGACAACACAGGAGTGGCTTTGGGACAAGTCTCTGAATGTCCTTGAGTGGCCCAGCCAGAGCCCGGACTTGAACCTGATCGAACATAGGTGTCAGGCGATGCTCCTCATCCAACCAGACAGAGCTTGAGAGGATCTGCAGAGAAGAATGGGAGAAGCTCCCCAAATACAGATGTGCTAAGTGTATAGCGTCATACCCAAGATGACTCACGGCTGTAATTGCTGCCAAAGGTGCTTCAACAAAATACTGAGTGAAGGGTCTGAATACTTATGTAAATGTGATGTTTCAGTTTTTTATTTTCAATACATTTGCAAAAAAATTCAAAAAACCTGTTTTAGCTTTGTCATTATGAAGTAATGTGTAGATTAATGAGGGGGGGGGAACTATTTCATCCATTTTAGAATGAGGCTGTAATGTAACAAAATGTGTAAAAAGTCAAGGGGCCTGAATACTTTTTGAATGCACTGTATTAGGAGTAGTGACTGTCTCTATCGTACAGTTGTACGGAGCTCTTAAGGATCCGCCCCTTTTTTCACATTTTCGCCTAAAATGATGTATCCAACTCTAACTGCCTGTAGCTCAGGCCCTGAAGCAAGGATATGCATATTCTTGGTACCATTTGAAAGGAAACACTTTGAAGTTTGTGGAATTGTGAAAGGAATGTAGGAGATAATAACACAATAGATCTGGTAAAAGATAATACAAAGAAGAAAAAAAAACATTATTTTGTATATTTTTTTTGTACCATCATCTTTGAAATGCAAGAGCGAGGCCATAATATATTATTCCAGCCCAGTTGCAATTTAGATTTTGGACACCAGATGGCAGCAGTGAATGTGCAACGTTTTAGACTGATCCAATAAACCATTGCATTTCTGTTCAAAATGTTATATCAAGACTGCCCAAATGTGCCTAATTTTCACCGTAATAGCTACTGTAAATTGGACAGTGCAGTTTGATTAACAAGAATTTAAGCTTTCTGCCAATATCAGATATGTCTATGTCCTGGGAAATGTTCTTGTTACTTACAACCTCATGCTAATCGCATTATCCTACGTTATATCAACCGTCTCGTGGACGGGACACCGATCCTGAAGAATATTTATAAGAGCAGTTAGAATATCTAATTAGAGAGGTTCTGTTCTGGGGCAGAAGTAATTATCAAATGTTGGGTCGGGACTGGAAACATTGTTTTGTTTCAATTATATTTGTTGACTTGTGGTCAATAATGAAATCTCTTTCTTTTTAGGGCGACTGTTGGATATGTATGGAACTAATGTCTACCTCATTCGACAAATTCTACAAATATGTATATTGTTCGTTAGATGATGTCATTCCAGAGGAAATATTAGGCAAAATCACATTAGCAGTGAGTAACATTTTTTTATTTACTGTGAAATATAATCTGTTTATAACATATTTATATGAATGCAGTTGTTGGTCACAGATACAGTAGATTGTAACAAAATGTTTACATTTCTTTTTACAGACCGTTAAAGCACTGAACCACTTAAAAGAAAACTTGAAAATAATTCACAGAGGTAAGTCTTGGTTGTCAGATACATCTTTTGCAGTTTGGCCATATGTGTACAAATTATTCTCACCACTATGTTTGGTGCATGAACTCTAAAACCTTTGTTTGTGTACTCTCCCAGACATCAAACCTTCCAACATTCTCATGGATCGTAATGGCAACATCAAGTTGTGTGACTTTGGCATCAGCGGTCAGCTGGTGGACTCAATAGCCAAGACCAGAGACGCAGGCTGCAGACCCTACATGGCTGTAAGTCTGGTTGAGACGGGAGTCATGTAAAAATCATTCCAGTGTGAAATGGTTCCCAATCGTTCTGATTGTGTTGTGATTGTAACGTCATGCTGTAAAACTTCTCCCAGTGTGAAAATGTTCCCTGTTCAATAGTTGCACCCGCAGCTCTTTATGTGGATGGCTGAGCAACATGTTTCTCGACCTCGAAAAACTGTTCTGTGGGCACGCATATTTGCTTAACACATCTGCCAATCGATGGTTGCCAGGAGTATTGACACTGACCAATCATTTTTGCAATTACAAAGACGTTGGGGCTACGGGAGGGTGTGAGATACATCCGCACAAGCTCAGCCATCCACATAAAGAGACGCACGTGCAATTATTGAACTGGGAACATTTTCCCGCTGGGAGAAATTTTACAACATGACGTTACAATCACAACACAATCAGAATGATTGGGAACTATTTCACGCTGGCAAGATTTTTACATGACAACGGGCGCTGCTTTCTTTATATTGTTGGAACAAATACTAAGTAGTTAGACGCATGGGTAACTTGAATTTTTGTGCAAATCTCACTACAATGTTAGCTAGGATTCCTGGATTGTCCAGTATATCGTATATAAGTGTAATGTTGGTTGAGTTGTGTTTTTGGCCTCCAGCCGGAGAGGATAGACCCCAGTGCTTCCAGACAAGGCTACGACGTCCGATCAGACGTGTGGAGTTTGGGGATAACCCTGGTAATTATCTCATTCAGATGATTCATACACTGCTCAAAAAAATAAAGGGAACACTTAAAAAACACAATGTTTGTGTTGCACATTTGTGGCCCGCTGGAGGTCATTTTGCAGGGCTCTGGCAGTGCTCCTCCTTGCACAAAGGCGGAGGTAGCGGTCCTGCTGCTGGGTTGTTGCCCTCCTACGGCCTCCTCCACGTCTCCTGATGTACTTACTGGCCTGTCTCCTGGTAGCGCCTCCATGCTCTGGACACTACGCTGACAGACACAGCAAACCTTCTTGCCACAGCTCGCATTGATGTGCCATCCTGGATGAGCTGCACTACCTGAGCCACTTGTGTGGGTTGTAGACTCCGTCTCATGCTACCACTAGAGTGAAAGCACCGCCAGCATTCAAAAGTGACCAAAACATCAGCCAGGAAGCATAGGAACTGAGAAGTGGTCTGTGGTCACCACCTGCAGAACCACTCCTTTATTGGGGGTGTCTTGCTAATTGCCTATAATTTCCACCTTTTGTCTATTCCATTTGCACAACAGCATGTGAAATTTATTGTCAATCAGTGTTGCTTCCTAAGTGGACAGTTTGATTTCACAGAAGTGTGATTGACTTGGAGTTACATTGTGTTGTTTAAGTGTTCCCTTTATTTTTTGAGCAGTGTACATTGATTTGATGCTTACCAATGGGACAAGAGAAAAATGGCTTTACTATATTGCCAAACATATGTTATAGCCTAGCTGCACTGTTTAGTTTTATTGATAACAATCTATTAAAGCTGCAATAAGTAACTTTTTGGGTGACCTGACCAAATTCACATAGAAATGTGAGTTATAGATCTTTCATTCCCATTGAAAGCAAGTCTGAGAAGCAGTAGATCTGTTCTATGTTCTCTATTTTGATGCTTCCCGTTCTTGAGTTTCGTTTTTTTGTCTTTTACTTTCAGTTTTGTACATCAGCTACGATTAGGGAAGAGATATCTAACAGCTGTTTAGGTGGTACAATGATTCTCTACACTAGCTTGTTTTTGCCACATAAACGGAAACTGTTAGAATTTTTGTAACAAGGAAATTGCATAGCTATTTCTGCATAGTGCATTTTTAACTAATTCTAAACCCTTAGTGGTGGTGGTGGTAGCCAATGAGTAATAACATTTTTCTTTGTCTAATGCCCGTCTCTGTGTGTGTCTTCAGTATGAGCTGGCCACCGGCAGGTTCCCCTACCCCAAGTGGAATAGTGTGTTTGATCAGCTGACCCAGGTGGTGAAGGGCGAGCCGCCCCAGCTCTGCAACTCTGAGGACAGGCAGTTCTCCCCCAAGTTCATCAACTTTGTCAACTTATGGTTAGTATCACGTCTGGTGAAAGCAATCTACCAGTGGATATGCTATTGCACAATGACTGTCACCTAGAGGCGTTTTCATTTATGCCTTCTACTGGTAGAATGGTGAAAAGGCAACAGTGCTGTTTATCCAACAGCAGTATATTGCTGTTTGTTGTATTGATAATTGCTTCCCCCCCCCCCCTCCCCATTTTTCTACAGCCTTACAAAGGATGAGTCAAAACGGCCAAAGTACAAGGAGCTCCTGGTAAGTTTGTCTTTCTATGGTAGGACTTGGGATGTTATATGCCTGTGGATTTCACTGTGTATTGTCTGCTATGTGGGCAACTGTAAAGCTTGAGCTATACTGAACAAAAATATCAACGCAACATGCACTAATGTCAAATATTTTACTGAGTTAGTTCATATAAGGAAATCAGTACATTTTAAAGTCATTAGGCCCTAATCTATGGATTTCACATGACTGGGAATACAGATATGCATCTGTTTGTCACAGATACCTTTAAAAATAAAAGTAGGGGTGTGGATCAGAAAACCAGTAAGTAACTGGTGTGACCACCATTTGCCTCATGCAGCATCACACATCTCCTTCACATAGAGTTGTTGGCTGTTGATTGTGGCCTGTGGAATATTGTCCAACTCCGAACTGCAGTCAGGTTAAGACCCTGGTGAGGACGACGAGCACGCAGATAAGCATCCCTGAGACAGTTTGTGCAGAAATCTTTCGGTTGTGCAATCCCACAGTTTCATCAGATGTCCGGGTAGCTTGTCTCAGACAATCCAGCAGGTGAAGAAGCCAGATGTGGAGGTCCTGGGCTGGCGTTGTTACACGTGGTCTGCGGTTGTGAGGCCAGTTGGACATACTACCAAATTCTCTAAAATTACATTGGAGGTGGCTTATGGTAGAGAAATCAACATTCAATTCTCCGGCAACAGCTCTGGTGGATATTCCTGCAGTCAGCATGCCATTTGCATGCCCCCTTAACTTGAGACGTGTCATTGTATTGTGTGACAAAACTGCGCATTCTAGTGGCCTTTTATTGTCCCCAGCATAAGGTTCTTCTTGATATGCCACACCTGTCTTGGCAAAGGAGAAATGCTCACTAACAGGGATGTAAACAAATTTGGGCACAAAATTTGGGAGAAATAAGCTTTTTGTGCGTATGGAAAATTTCTGCGATCTTTTATTTCAGAAATGATCAGAAGCGGTCTGCGCTCTTTTAAGGTCCTTACTACTGAAAAGTGTCTGTTCAAGGTGCGTAGGAGTCAAAATAAGAATAGTGGAAGAAATGGACTCGCACACTGTCAAAAAAAGGAATAGATCCAAAACTGAGGCTTGAATGCAAAATAAATCTTTTTTTTTTTGCGTATGGAACTTTCTGGAATCTTTTATTTCAGCTTATGAAACATGGGACCAACACTTTACATCTTGCGATTTTAATATTTTTGTTCAGTGTAGTTTCTCAGTGGCCATATTGAACTTGTGACTGAGGTCATGTGTTTGTCTCCTCCAGAAACACCCGTTCATCCTGATGTACGAGGAGAGGTGTGTGGACGTGGCCAGCTACGTGTGTCGCATCTTGGACCAGATCCCTGCCTCCCCCATCTCACCCATGTACCTGGACTGACGGGGGGACACGTCACACCGCAACACACATGCCGGGGGGAAACAGTACACCGCATGACATCTTAGCCCTCCGATACAGAGTTACTATAGTATCATTTGTTTGTTTCCGTGTTCCAAAGAACACGAGAACAATTCCATATAAAAAATGTATCGCCCTGTGCAATACGATAATACACACACACACACTCATGCTTGTTCAATGTCAATTAAAATATCTAGATTATCCTCCCAGCTTCAGACAGCTAAACTTGAAGACATTCAGTTGGCTCAACATATGTACAACGTTCATCTTTTTTTTGTGCTAGAAGAAAAGGGTTAGAGTACATATACTGTATACATACAGTATGTGTGTGTGTGTATGTGTGTGTGTATGTATGTATGTGTGTATATATATATATATATATATATATATATATATATATATATATATATATATATATATATATATATATATATATTAGTACCAGTCAAAAGTTTGGACACGCCTACTCATTCCAAGGGTTTTCTTTATTTTAACTATTTTCTACATGGTAGAATAATAGGAAACATGGTAGAATAATAGGGAAGACATCAAAACTATGAAATAACACTTATTCATGTTATTCATGGAATCATGTAGTAACCAAAAAATGTGTTAAACAATAAAATGTATTTTATTTGAGATTCTTCAAAGTAGCCACCCATTGACCTTGATGACAGCTTTGCACACTCTTGGCATTCTCTCAACCAGCTTCATGAGGTAGTCACCTGGAATGTATTTTAATTAACAGGTGAGCCTTGTTAAAAGTTATTTTGTGGAATTTGTTTCCTTCTTAATGTGTTTAAGCCAATCAGTTGTGTTGTGACAAGTTAGGGGGGGTATACAGAAGGTAGCCCTATTTGGTAAAAGACCAAGTCCATATTATGGCAAGAACATCTCAAATAAGCAAAGAGAAACAGCACTCCATCATTACTTTAAGACATGAAGGTCAGTTGATCCAGAAAATTAAGGACTTTGAAAGTTTCTTCAAGTGCAGTTGAAAAAAACATCAAGCGATATGATGATACTGTCTCTCATGAGGACCATCACAGGAATGTAAGACCCAGAGTTATCTCTGCAGAGGATAGACCCAGAGTTACCAGCCCCAGAAATTGCAGCCCAAATAAATGCTTCACAGAGTTCAAGTAACAGACACATCTCAACATCAACTGTTCAGAGGAGACTGTGAATCAATCAGGCCTTCATGGTCAAATTGCTGCAAAGAAACCGCTACTAAAGGACACCAATAAGAAGAAGACTTGCTTGGGCCAAGAAACAGCGATGGACATTTAGACTGGTGGAAATCTGTCCTTTGGTCAGTGAAATTATTGATTTTTGGTTCCAACCGCCGTGTCTTTGTGAGACGCGGTGTGGGTGAACGGATGATCTCTGCATGTGTGGTTCCTACCGTGAAGCATGGAGGAAGAGGTGTGATGATGTGGGGGTGCTTTTCTGGTGACTGTCAGTGAGTTATTTAGAATTCAAGACGTACTTAACCAGCATGACTACCACAGAATTTTGCGGCTATACACCATCCCATCTGGTTTGCGTTTAGTGGGACTATCATTTTTTTTTTCAACAGGACCCAACACACCTCCAGGCTGTGTAAGGGCTATTTGACCAAGAAGGAGAGTGATGGAGTGCTGCATCAGATGACCTGGCCTCCACAATCACCCGACCTCAACCCAATTGAGATGGTTTGGGATGAGTTGGACCACAGAGTGAAGGAAAAGCAGCCAGCAAGTGCTCAGCATCTGTGGGAACTCCTTCAAGACTGTTGGAAAAGCATTCCAGATGAAGCTGGTTGAGAGAATACCAAGTGTGCAAAGCTGTCAAGGCAAAGGGTGGCTATTTGAAGAATCTAAAATATTTTGATTTGTTTGACACTTTTTGGGTTACTACATGATTCTATATGTGTTATTTCTCAGTATTTGAGGTCTTCTATTATTCTACAATGTAGAAAATAGTAAAAATAAAGAAAAACCCTTGAATGAGTAGGTATGTCTCTACTTTTACTGGTAATATATATTTACGCACACACACATACTTGAAAATCGATGTAAACGAATACAGAAGTTACCAAATAAACATGTTGGAAAGTGATGCTCATGACATGAACAAAATAGTATTATATTTGGATTGTATGTGATGGACTGTTTGTGTGCTCACTTCTATGTCGTCAGAAAATGTACAGATGTATGCAGACAGACTTGTCTAAGTGAGACGCACGTATCACACGGTATGTTATGGGCACCTACACTCATTGTAAATGAATGGGTCTGATGATGCAAATGTTTGAAACACAAATCGATGGTGTTAATGTGGCTTTATTTTCTTAATATGCAATTTACAGTATGACTGTTCTGTCATCGCATAATTAACGTAAAAAAAACCGAAATGTTCACTCTCTGCAAAATGTAAAAATTACAGTAGGATTGTAAGACTCTTGTCCACAATTGTATATCTGTATGTACATCTCAAAACAGTCTGCTATTATACACCAGTTCTGTTCAGTAGTTAGTAGTGCGGACGCACACGGCAAAGTTTGCTGGAGCAGTTACATAGTTCTCAACCTGCTACACGTTGCTAAATGGAGGAATTTACAGCCAGTCGCGATGGTCTGATCTGCATGGTCACTAGCTGTTTAGCCTACCACTTTGCAAGGCATCACAAGTTGAACATGCCAGATATACACTGATTGCTTGACCAGGCCTGTGCTGCATCGGTCTGTGGATAAGAGATCCTAACTCCCACGTTATACTATAGCACTGTACAATCCATCTGCCCATCCCTCCTGATCACAGAGCTGTAAGATCAGCCAATAATAGATCAGTCAGCATGTTCTTCAGTGGCTCGGATTGTTCGGAGTAATACTCGAGCCTTGCTCCAGATGGAATGTGTCTGTTTCCCTCACCAACCCTTAGGCATCCCGTAGGGCGCACCTCAACAGTGTACTCTTTATATTTGCTCAGAAAGCCACGTTCAGTGTGTAGTAATGTAACGAAGCAAAACAAACACACAATGGAGTTAGTTAGCTAGTGAACCTGTCGTGTGTATGTGGCGTTGAGGGCGTTCAGCATCGGCATGTCAGCCATGTTAAATGACAACCAACCTGGGTTGTGCTTCACCAAGGATGGTCAGTGTGTTTGCCAGATAACTTCGATAAACTTTCAGATGTAACTCCCAGGTCACTGTATGTGATATCTTTAAGAACTAGAAAACTCAAGTTGTTCCTGAATGTTTAGTAAAGGTAGCTGGCTATCTCATTGGTTGTGCTTCATGAAATGCCCCCTTGGAAATATGTCAGGGGTCAGTACAGAAATGTTGCTTACATATGCAGCTGATCCAGGAGCATGGAACGTTACAGAACATTCAGATAGAAAAGTACTACATAGACCTGACCTGATTCCCTGTTATGTGGCGTATGGGATCGAGTCGGCTTTATTCATTCCATTTCTCTCTGCATTGTTTCAAATGTTCCATCCCTCTGGAAAAGCATATGCTCTTTTCAACTAAAGGGTGGGTGAGAAGATTTTATTGATGGTCCACCCATGTGTTCTGTGGATGTGGAACACTTATGGTTACTTGGTGAATATATTATGGAGGAGTACATGTATAAATTGCAATGTATTAGAATGTTGATATTAGATTATAAGATGATAAATGGCAATGAGTATTATATTGTATCTTTATCAAGGGTATAAAAAATAAAGTTCACAATGAGGAAATACAAATGCTGTATTGTGAACCTGGGCGATCTGTCTGTCATCATAGACAAAGGTACAACATAGAAACGTTGATTATTGGTGTTTCAGTTTATTGCTTTCTCTTCTACAATAATGCAGTGGTGTGGACACATTGGTTTACATGGTAAAGCTGTTCAGTGGCCAAGCAATAAGGAAGCTTTTTGTCAGATGTAACATTTTGATAAAAAATAAAAGAGAGAGGAAAATCCCCCCTCAACATTAGGTAAAGCTGCTGTAGGGGTACATGACCTGCCATCCGAGTGAGAACATAGGGAGCATGTATAGTCTTCTGTGCTTCTATTGGTTATTTCTTTTTACGAGGTGTCAAGTGTTTCACAGGGATGTTGACTCCAATGCTTAACACAGTTGTGTCAAGTTGGCTGGATGTCCTTTGGGTGGTGGACCATTCTTGATACACACGGGAAACTGTTGAGCGTGAAAAACCCAGCGCGATTGCAGTTCTTGACACAAACCGGAGCGCCTGGCACCTACTACCATACCCCGTTCAAAGGCACTTCAATCTTTTCTCTTGCCCATTCCCCTTATGAATGGCACACATACACAATCTATGTCTCAAGGCTTAAAAATCCTTCTTTAACCTGTTTCCTCCCCTTCATCTACACTGATTGAAGTGAATTTAACAAGTGACATCTATAAGGGATCATAGCTTCCACCTGGATTCACCTGGTCAGTCTGTCAGGGAAAGAGCAGGTGTTAATGTTTTGTATACTCGTGTGTGTGTGTGTGTATGTAAAAAACACATGTCTTAACTCATCTGGGGTGACAACATGGGTGGTTGCAACCACAGAAAACCTATACACAAGGGTGCCACGGCAAGTAACAGAGAAAAAGGGTCTTCTACTTAAAACATTTTTAGAAGAGCGTTTGAGGGAAATTATCCCACTTTGGTCAAATTAACAATAATACTGAACCAAATCTGACAAATGGCTAGACTAAGTCTGAGTTAATGTTTTGAAAGTTCTTCCCCATTTCAGTGTCATCACAAAATCTCAGTCAATCTGGTAGTCACATGATTAAAATCATACCCATAGTTACGCTTACTTGTTCTAACATCTCAATTTGTATCCTTACAAGAACAGTCCCATTAGTTTAGCCATAGACGTCATATACATATATTACAGATGGGTAGTTATTTTAGCTATATTCACAGTTTTCATGAATACATTTCAGTGAACTTGTATTTTCAACATGTTTTTCCTTCCGGATTCAAAAATCATTGTACAGATCCTACCCCAAACCTCTACAGCGTAATGGTGGCTTTAGTACCAAGTTTATAGAAAGGTTACATATACTTTATGTAACATATTGAACACTGATTATTCTCTGCTAGATTCACAGGATAGTCAAAACTCTGTATATATTACATTTTGATATTCACAAGTGCTGGTAAGAATGGATATTTACTCTGCATATGCAGTACTTTTATATCATATTGGTTATCCATGGAAAACTGATAACACTGTTTTTAGAAAATATATTTTTCTTTGTAAATTATTTGGTTCAATTCATATACCATTTCAAACAGGCATCTTTTTTCAACGTTTTGGGAAGAACAATGCAAGATCAAAACAGCGGCATATGAGTTTGTAAATCAAGAATCCCATTTTATCATTAAGGAATGTCAAAAATAAATATACTCTATCAACGTATAAATAAAAAAAAATGAACAAATAAATAACTAAGTGATGCTCACTAATATATAAATTGGTGAATTTTCCAAAGGTCAAATACAAAACAATTTATTGTAGATAATGAAAAGAAAAAAATAGAGATGAAATTTAGACAGATTTTCTTGCCATACTTCAGACTTCCTGGCTGTGACTAAAAAGATGGATCCTTGCACTAAAAATGTAATATGAGTTATCAAAGCAGTGTGATAAAAGTGGGGAACATGCACTGTAGAGTACCAGGTCATGAATTATTGTGGATGCTTTGTGTGGCCCAAGTAATGGCTACATTGTTTGGTGTGAGTGGACATAGTCAGGAAATGCTTCATTTTTGAAAAACCAAGAGATTTCTTGTGAAGTGTTTAAGGCACAAACTGAGTGAAATATTGCTGTCTCTTCCTACAATCCATGCATTGCTGCATCTGAAGACACTGCCCCTTCAGTCAAAACTGTGACAAATGGGTTTTCAGACTAAAGCTAAGTATTAATCTTAATATTATAATATTGTGAATAAATATACCAGTTAAGCGTGAGAAGAAACCTACGCGAGCACTTGCATGAAATGGCAAACTAAATGCTTTCCCTGCAAATCAATTCTAAGCTTAAGCAAAGTGTGACAATCTTCTATGCTAATCAAGGCGCAAAATGTGAGATTTTAAATATTTACATTGAAAATATCAAACGACATACTAAAATTATACATTTGACTTTGTGATAGTTTCTTAAGTGTTCTCTCCCACACCACTGACAATTATGCAGACCTAAACTTGTCTCTGTCAGTAACCATATAATATTTACAAATTTGGCATTCGATTTCATCCAATTAAGCTTGTCTTCTTTTGGTTTCCAGTAATACAAACATAGACACTCTCTTCACAAATAATACATTGATTGTCGAAATATGTGTCTTCAAGTCTAGGTGGCATAGCACTTACAACTGTAAGAAACTACTTGTGTATATTCTGTAGACTTCTCATAAGGCAACGTTAGAATATTTTTTCATCCATAGCATTCATTTAATGAACATCCGTCATGGATCTATCCAGAGTCATACTGCTTCGGTAGTTGTGCGCATCATTGTCCAAGAAGACAAAGATCATGTGAAAAAAACGTTTCAATGTTCGTTATCAACAAACTATATGGCATTTCTGTGTGATTCTGCTTGTGTTCTTTGGTAAATCGTTGCACTTAAAATTCCATTGTAAGGTTATCTGGAACCGGTTTTAGGACCAAGGCGAATTTGGTGTGATATCTTCAGCTGGTCTCCTGCTGTGTGTTTTTAGTTGCTGGTCAGTGTCTCTGGTCAGTATCTAACCTAGCAAAAAAAAAATTGCTAGCTGGATACTAGTTGCTAGCTAGTCTCCTTCTTTGTCTTTTGGGGAGCTAGCTAGACACTATAGTCTTGGGTTTTCTAGGTAGCTAGCTAGTAGCTAGCTAGTCGTTTGCTGTGTTTTTCTTTTTGTAGGTACCTAGCCAGCTAGTGGATAGCTGATAGTGGCTAGCTGCTCCATAGCCAGTCTCTGGTGTTTCACCAGTGCTCTAGATGAAGGTCCATGGCTGTATTCAGGTTGATGTCTGTAACATCCAGGAACTCTGTGTTGAAAATGCTTGGCCCGGCGGCCGGGACGGAGTTGAACCCCGTAGCCGAGCTTGGGGGCGTCAGGTCCAGCCATTCCATCGTCTCCCACGGCGACTCGCTGAACGTCATGCCGACCATCCCTTGCGCCTCGGCCACGGACGACACTTTGGCGTTGATGGGGTGGATGGCAGATAGAGGCGTTGGCGTTTCCATCAGGTCCCTGTTGGGGAGAAGTTTGTCCTGGTGGGGGTGTTGGTGAGGGTGGTGGTGGTGGTGATTGGGGCTGGGGTAGCCCTCAGGTCCATCACCCCCCTCCTCCCCCTCCCCTGCTTCCTCGGCAGCCATCTTGAGAAGGGCAACCTCGCCCCCTCGGCCTAGGGGGCTTCCCAGTAGGGTCTCTAGGTGGCTGTCTGCAATGTGATTGGCTGTGTGGTCATAGTTGAGCTGGGAGGGGGGCAGGTGTTCGTAGTGTCTTTGGTTGAACTTTGGGACGGCGAGGCCGGTGGTTCCGGGGGAAACTGTAATGTGAGGCACAACTTTGGTTACAGAGGACCTCTCCCTCTCTTCTCTGGCGTTAGCTGGCATCTCTTGAAGAGAAGAGGATGGGGGGAGGGGGAGTCACAGCACAGAGTGTGATTTAATACCCATGTAAGAGGGAAATCTGGAGTTACTTAACTAAGCGTGATGGATGGTATGTAGGGAGGCAAACTGACTAGTACCTTATGTAGGGGATCGAAACTAAATTGCTTGCAGTTACAAAGCCATTGCTCATCCATAACCATGGCAACAACATGCACTGACAGCTATATCACCTTCCAATTTCTAAGACTACACATTATATACATCGCACACATTGAGACTGATTTGGAGTCAGTTCACTCACCTCCACTCTCTATGAGCACATCCAAAAGCTCATCCATCTGCTGACTCCTAGTCAGTTGCTAAAAAAATTATAAGAATGTGATTAAAAGACTTACAATACATTCATACTTTATCAACACCATATAAAAAATACTAATCTGAAAAACATGTCCCCAGTTTTAGCACCATGTTGGGGATTTTTAATGCTATCAATGATAATGTTTCATGATGAAGATTTTAACATTATGATATTGATATACTTGTACAATGTTCTATAAGGCACTTGGGGCAACCACAACTCAAAATAACACAACCACAACTCAATAACACAACCACAAAGCAGTCAGCTCTGAAGAAACCCAGTCAAACTTGGTCAAGGGTGCAAAGTGTGGGATGGATAAAGCAATGGATGGATGAACAAAGAGGTGCAAAGCAGGTGAGAGAGAGAGAGAGAGAGAGAGAGAAGGAAGGAAGTTAGAGAGAAAGCGGGAATCGAAGCGACACCACAGAGGTTACAACAACGAAACAAATTGAGTTGGCCGGCCATGATCAGGAGCAGAGTTTGGTGTATAATTTAGTTTACCTGCTTGACTGCATCCTCATAGCAAGGGGGCTGTCTAGAGTCGAATGCAGTTGAATCTGAGCTACAGAAGGCCGGGGTTGAGACCGGGCACTTTTGGCCAACGTGCCGGGGAGAGGGCAATATTGCCATCTATATGAAAAAATAGGCGAAAAAGTTGTATTACTGATAAGAAAATGGAGCTGGAATTTTAGTATAGTGTGGTAACTTATATGTAAGAAAACCTCTATGCATCCTGATAAAAACAAGATGCTTAAAAAAAAGTTTGGGCTGTGGAGTTCTTGTGAAATGAGCTAGCTAGCTGATTGGAGAGATCTGCTTGAATCAGAACTGCTAAGTTGTGAAGAGTAGTACCATGAACCTCATGATGGAAGTTTTAGAGAGAAGCAACAAATGAATGGAAAGCAGAAAAATGGTTAAGTGAATGTGATGGTGGATACCCAGTCATGTGACACAACCATGTTCAACCGCTACAGACCAAGTTTAGACAGAATAATAGCTCTTGCCTTCTGCTGCATGTTTGGGTTCTTAGCCTTAGTGTTGACCCTGTGGTTCAGGCCGTTATCGGTCGAGTTGGGGAACACTGACTGAAGGCCTCTCTGGTCAGAGGGATAGGAGCAGTTCACAGCCTGTCCTCCATTCTTCTGCTGAATCTGTTAGGAGGGAATACATAATTATCATGACCACCAAGCCATCAATCAATAATCATGTGAACAGAGTTACAACAAACACAATATAAAGAACATTTTAGACCCAACATATAAAGTACATGTAGACCATTATCTCTTGTAAAGACTCATAACAAGCGCTCTGCCTTAGGCCTACCTGCATGTTGCGGGGCCTGGTGCTGGTCTGGTTGAGGGAGTGGCTACACCCGTCTCTGCCCAGCGGCGGTGACAACAGGTAGGGGTTGTTGGGGGAGGAAGGCTGGGAGCTGCTGGAGGTCTTGGTGATGGGCGAGTCTTGAGGAGAGCACTGGGGGCTGAGGAAGGCAGACATGCCAGAGGGACTTCCAGAGGAGGGGACTGAGTCCAGGCATCGTTGCCCACCAGGGCCTCCCATATTGGTCAGGGAGGCACCGCAGTGGCCCATCCCCTCCATGCAGCTTCCTGGAGGACTCTTCAGGTGCTTGGGGGAGGAGAGGGGGCAGCTGGAGGAAAGGGACATGGGCTCCTGTTTGACAGTCACTCCAAAGAAGTGCTGCCCCATCAGCGAGGGGGATTGCTGGAGGTGCAGGTGGTGGGGCTGGGACGGAGCCGGGACACCCTCATGTGTGGCGCCATGGCAACGCTTCCTCTTGTGCAGCTGCATCTTGAGCTCCTCCACCTATTGTGAAACAGGGTGTTAACAGTAGGTGAGCTTAGCCTTGAATGGCCCTTTAAGGACAATAACATTTTATTGAATTGAACAGTGCAGTTACCCACCTGTCTCTGTTCCTGGTGCAGCTTCCACGTCAGCTCCTCAATCACTTTTTGTTTCTCCACCAACATCTTATCCTTCTCTGCCTCCAGACCCTCCATCCCTCCACCTTCCCCTCCCCGTAGTCCTGCCCCACTCAGACCCCCTCCTCCCAGGCCTTCTTCAGAGCTGAGCTGGGCCGGGGACGGCTGGAGGCCAAACTGTGGAGGAGAGGACATGGGCACGTCGCTGAAGCTGTCTGGGAGCGAGCCGCTACGGGAGAGGTCTGAGGAAGCGGGGGAGATGGGTGGGGTGGAGGAGGTGCTGGGGTAAGGGTAATATCCCCCCTGGGAGAGTGCGCTGGAGGAGGAGGGGGACTGGTAGGAAGACAGGGACCCCGTGGGGGTGACAGGGAAGGTGACCGTGGTGATGTCATTGGAGCCTGAATGCGAGGGGCTTGAGGTGGGGTCCTTAAAGGGGCGGAGTCTCTCGATGAGGGCTGTCTTGGTGCCTGAGACGGGCATACCCCGGATACGAAGCTGCTGCCTGAGCTCTGACACCTGTAAGATGGAGGGAGAGAGAGATATAGCGACGGAAAAAGGGGTAGAGGAAAGACATTAGATGCTTGCATTTTGAAAGTCTTACACTTACAGTTTATGAGTTATTTTTCCAACCCGTAATAAAGAATATATCCCTCGCTTTACGGACAGAGAGTACCTACCTTCAGGTCATCCAGGTTAGGTGGCAGAGGACCAGGTTTGACTGGTGAGATGCTGGTTTGACCAGAGTATGTGGTCTTAACTGGAGACGAGGAGCTACTGTTGATCATGTTAGTAGTAACACTGGAGCTACCCACCGTCAGCTGCTCACTGGATTGTCTAAAGATAGGAAAACATTAGATTTTCGAGAGATAAAGATAAAAATGACAATATTATGGAACATTCAACATTTTGTACATTGAAGGTCAGATCTGAGACATGGGGTTAGAGTTAGACCATCTCCCCATCTAGGGTACTCACTTTTGGGCTTGGACTGGCTGGTGCAGGGGCTGGTAGCTGAAACTAGGCTGCCGTTGATGTGCATGGGCCTGTGTGTGTTGGGAGTGTGTATGCTGGGAGTGTGTGTGTGCGTGTTTCTGCTGGCTGAGGATCTGCAGCTGTAGGAAGAGCTGTTGTTGCTGCAGTAGCCTGGCGTAGGCTGAGTCCATGGGAGGGGGAGACTTCTCGGGCTTCTGGTCCGGAGGGATGTACTGGTGGTACTTCAGCTTCTTCACCTTGGGCTTCACATCTTTGGGCTTCTTGTGGCGGTTCTTGTCTGATGTCTTGGACTGTAGAATCAATGGGAGAAATAGTGAGAACATACAATATACGCAATACAAGCTGAGGTTCTCTAATGTGATGCGTCGTCTTGGCTATGAAGAGGTCAGTACGACAGTAAAGTGTTTGTTCCTACCTTGACTATGGCAGGGACAGGTATGGGTGGGGTGGCAGACAGCCCATTGTTAGCCGCAGACAAGCCATCTTCCTTGCTCTGATCAGACGGGTCCCTGTTCTGACACCCCTGGAACACAAATGCAGACAGTAGAAAGACATGAATACAGGAAATGTCATCTAGATTCAGTGGTTGGCCCACCATAAAACAACAAGATGAATTCAAAGAACATTTATTGATTTATATAAAAAATGTAAATTAAATCATTAGAAAATAGGAATTGGGTACTAAGCCCAAGCTGACTTTTGGTAAACACTTAAAATAAAAACGGTTTCTGGCAGAAGCTTCCAGTGACCGTTGGGAATGATGTCATCATCTCTGTCCACACAGTGAGGGGAGAGTGATGCAGAATGCAGGAAGTCACTGAGATGATAAAACACAGGAAGCAGTAGCCTTCAGCATACTGTGTCTGTGTGAGACAGACACACTGGCATAGAGGAATGTGACACGTGCCAAAGAGCAGTCACACATGTTCCAACGGTCACGAGAGAACCCAGGGGAGGACACTGTAGTTTTCCCAGCCACCACAAGATGGCAGGCTTAACCCAGCTCCCTGCTTGAAATGACTCATTACCGCATAACTGACTGGGGTATGTTTGTGAACGCATAGGGCAGACTTTGGTGCACCTATTGTTCATAGTGTGTTAACTCATGGAGGATAGTTTATGTTATGATACATTATCAAGAAGGAGGAGGAGAAGAGGGAAGGGGTGATGGAGGGGAAATGAGAGGACGATGGGCCTATTTGGGGCTGGTAAGGAGAGAGGTAAGGAGGAGGAGGAGTATTACCTGTTTAGGGCTAGTGAGGGCTGGTGATGAGGAGGAGGAGGGGGTGCTGCCCATGGCCTCAGAGGAGGGGCATGCGGACCCCTGGGACTCGTCGCTGTGGTGTTGCTCTGGAGACAGACTGTCACTGCTGCTGTCCTCCTCGAACGCATACGAGTCCTCCTGCTTAGGAAACTTCCCATGGTTCACTGGAGACAGAGAGAGAGAGAGAAAGAAAGAGAGAGAAGGGTGAGCAAGGGAGGAGAGAGGGAGGGGATGAGAACTTGATGTGGTTCACTACAGAGAACCACACAGGAGGCAGTTTAATCACACGCAGAGAGACAGAGGACTGAAACCTGACACACGACAAGATACTGGCAAAGAGGGTTTAGAATTGAAGGATTTTGAAATGTAAATCTGTTCATATCTTTAAATATTTCCAGAGGTTCAAACATAACATTCCTTGGACTTTTGCAGGGTTGTGTATTAGTGAGAGAGATGTGAATGTGTGTACAGTATGTGGCTCTCTGAGAACTGCCTACGTGCCACACCACTGCACATTGCTCTGTACAACGCAGTCCATATCCGTTCCATTGTATAACATCAGTATTCACACACTGCCCTTCTGTCACTGTCACCTAGTGAAACACTTAGCCCTGAGGTGCTACTCTGCAGTGGGCAGAGATTGACATGGCCACTTTACAGTGAACACAGCCCTGATTGGCTGAAGTGATAGTGAACAGCGCCTTGATTGGTTTAGCTGTTAGAGACTGTGCTATCTGGAGGAGCAGAGCCTGAGGTTAACAAAGGGACAGAGCCAGGAGAGGGGAAGAGTGGTAATGTGTGTGTGTCTGTGCGCGTGCCTGTGACTCTCTTTTAGAATGAGAACATGTGACCTGCCAAGAGCAGACCCTGGTTTCAATCACACCATCAGCCCTGCTCTGTGGCACTCTGGGCCTGCACACACACAGCGGCACAGGCCTGGGTGTTATTTCCTACCACCTGTTGGTATTGAACTCACTCACTCTGCACTCACTCTGCGCTCTCTTTGTGCTCACACACACACACACACACACACACACACACACACACACACACACACACACACACACACACACACACACACACACACACACACACACACACACACACACACACACACACACACACACACACACACACACACACACACACACAGAGAGAGGGTTCAGGACCACCTGACTGGGTAGGGTTGTCTACTTCAGTCCCACTCGGTCACAGAAAGGACACTAGCATGGGGACAGAACAAGTTGTTACTGGGCTATTATTATGTCCTGATGCATGATCGTCTCAAACTAACCACATCCTGAGTTCCTCCACATAACATCTCTCTGTCAGCAAGGACTGCAACTGGATGTCAGAGATCTAATATTTTCAAAGATGATAAAGAAATGGAAGAGGTCATCGCATTGCAGGATGGGGCGGGTGGGGGCCTCCGTGATAAATAAGGTTTGTGTGTGTGAGAGGGGTGAAGGGGAGGTGGCAGACAGCTGAACAACAGCCTTGTCCAATCAGATACCTTCATAGGTGACTCACTGGAGCCATATAAATCAGAGAAGTGGGGGAGGGACACACACACACACACACACACACACACACACACACACACACACACACACACACACACACACACACACACACACACACACACACACACACACACACACACACACACACTTCTCTTCAGAGAAGGGTGGACCCAAATACAGCTGCTGTTTGTCTCAATAAGCATCCTCCCTGTTCATAGGGAGGTAGAGTAAACCTCGCCGCTTCAGCCCCGTGTTGATCTTACGCAATGTGTTTACTGAAGAGCCCGAGGAGGAAAACAGAAAACCAGCGTATACAAAAACCCAGCCAGGCATGATATAGAGGGGAGGACTAACATATTTGGATGTAAGAGAAACATTTCAATATGTCCCAGTAGGATGCCCAAGGTTAAGGGATCCTTATTTATTTTATACTGGCTAGTATATAAAATAGTATGCTTTTGTAGTGTGCTATGGTTGCCACATAATTTCAATAGGGAAGCTATGATGTTGCAAAATATACCACCAACTCTACAGAATGCTGAACTGCATGCAATTCAATGCATGCTCTCGGTTGCTTGTGGTTCACACTAAACTTAAAAGGCCCAATCCAGACGTTTTTTAATACTGAACAAAAATATAAACGCAACATGTAAGGTGTTGGTCCCATGTTTCATGAGCTGAAATAAAAGACCCATGAAATTTTCCATACGGACTAAATGCTTATTTTTCTCAAATGTTGTGCACAAATTTGTTTATATCCCACACTTTAGCGAGATTTTTTCCATTGCCAAAATAATCCATCCACCTGACAGGTGTGGAACATCAAGAAGCTCATTAAACAGCATGATCATTACACAGGTGCACCTTGTGCTGATGACAATAAAAGGTCACTCTAAAATGTGCAGTTTTGTCAAACAACACAATGCGGCAGATGTCTAAAGTTTTGAGGGAGTTTTGGCATGCTGACTGCAGAAATAACCACCAGAGCTGTTGCCCGAGTTGACTGTTAATTGTATTTGTTTATCTTCCATAAGCCACCTCCAACGTTGTTTTAGAGAATTTGGCAGTACGTCCAACCGGCCTCACAACCACAGACCACATGTAACTATGCCAGTCCAGGACCTCCACATCCGACTTCTTCACCAGCCACCCAGATAACTGCTGATGAAACTGTGGGTTTGCACAACCGTAGAATTTCTGCACAAACTGTCAGAAATCGTCTCAGGGAAGCTCATCTGCATGATCGTCGTCCTCACCATGGTCTTGATCTGACTGCAGTTCGGCATCGTAACCAACTTCAGTGGGCAAATGCTCACCTTCGATGGCCAATGGCACGCTGGAGAAGTGTTCTCTTCACGGATGAATCCTGGTTTCAACTGTACCTGGCAGATAGCAGACAGCTGTATTGCATCGTGTGAGTGAGTGGTTTGCTGATGTCAACGTTGTGAACAGAGTGCCCCATAATGGCAGTGGGGTTATGCTATGGGCAGGCATAAGCTACAGACAACAAACACAATTGCCTTTTGTCAATGGAAATTTGAATGGTTTTCTGATCCACACCCCTACTTTTTTTTAAGGTGACCAACAGATGTATAGCTGTATTCCCAGTTATGTGAAATCCATAGATTAGGCACAAATTTATTTATTTAAATTGACTGATTTCCTTATATAAACTTTAACTCAGTAAAACCTTTGACATTGTTGCATGTTGCATTTATATTTTTGTTCAGTGTATCAATATCAAATCACTTCTGGGTAACAATTAAGTACCTAACTGCTATATATTCTTTATTTCAATTCAAATGGTCAAAAAGAAACAAAGAGCAATTTGTCCAGCAAACATTTTTCTAGGACTGTCTGGGAGTGAACTGTGAGGGGCCTAATTGGACCAGCCTAATGGGAGGGATATGTAACCTGAAAACTAGCTGTTATTGGCAGAGGTTTGTAACTCAATTTGTTATTGGTCTATTAACTTTTCAAATGTTTCGGTGGGCCGGGGACCCCTTTGGTGATAGCAAATTCATTAGGGATCCCCTCATAATCAGAACACAACTCGAGTGATACAAATAAATAATAAGTATACAACGTTTCACTACGACCCTCGACCCTCGGCAGTGCATGGCCGGACAAACCAAATCTCGGGCCCTGGGAAGAAACATTTTAAAAGCGCACCTCTTGGCATCGAAGAGAAAATTTTTCAGTTTTCAAGGTCATTTCCTACAATTCTACACACACGGTCATAACCATGTCATAACAGCTGATTTAACTTGTCATAACTTGTCATAATATGGTCATAACACTGTCATGAACCATATATTTACACCTGTTGTGGCATATATTCCGTTATTTTATGGCTGGTTATGACACCTACATAAGAGTGTCAAACCACATTTATTCAAATGTGTTTTTTCCCTGCCAAGAAATGTCCTTTCGTTTGAAAGTTTGTTTCTTAAAACATCTCTGGACCACCCATCCCGGATCCGGGATAACTGTCATCAGAAACGCTGACTAGCATAGCCTAGCCTAGCGCCACAGGGATATAATATAATATAATATAACATTGGCGCCATGTTCAGAAATGGCTCCAAAATAGTGAAAGTAATTACAGATAGCCACGTGAAATACAGAAATACTCATCATAAACTTTGATGAAAGATACATGTTTAACACATAATTAAAGATACACTGGTTCTTAATGCAACCGCTGTGTTAGATTTAAAAAATAACTTTAGTAAAAAGCACAGCATGCAATAATCTGAGACAGCGCTCAGCCATTCTCCGCCATGTTGGAGTCAACAGAAATACGAAATTACATCATAAATATTCCCTTACCTTTGATGATCTTTCATCAGAATGCAGTGCCAGGAATCCTAGTTCCACAATAAATAGTTTTTTTGTTTTATAATGTCCATTACTTCTGTCGAATTAGCAACTTTGGCTAGCATGTGTAGTTCACGTGTCCATAGAACTTTACGCTAATGAACGAAAACTTCAAAAAGTGATATTACAAATCGAATAAACTGGTCAAACTCAGTTGAGAATCAATCTTCAGGATGTTTTTCTCATATATATCCAATAACGTCCCAGACGGAGCATTTCTTCATGTCTATCTAACGCATTGCAGACAAGGACATCACATGCGTAGTGTGTGTGGCCAAGAACTGGCAATATGCCTGACCTGTCACTCCAAAGGCTCTCGTTCGGTCCCACATCAGGCTAGACGCTTCATTCCACGTTCTACTGCCTGTTGACATCTAGTGGAAGGCGTATGAAGTGCATACAGATCTATAAATATAAGGCAATTGAATAGGCGATGCCTTTCACAGCGACCCATTTCAGAATTTTCACTTCCTGTTTGGAAGTTTGCCTGCCATATGAGTTCTGTTTTACTCACAGATATAATTCAAACAGTTTTAGAAACTTCAGAGTGTTTTCTATCCAATAGTAATAATAATATGCATATCATATGATCTAGGACAGAGTACGAGGCCGTTTAATTTGGGCACCAATTCATCCAAAAGTGAAAATGTCGCCCCCTAGTCTTAAGAAGTTTTAATTCCTTTGTTGATGTTGCAAGGAATTCTTTACAGTCATGTTTTTTTCTCGTCATATTTTAAATCAATTGTAGAAAATACACTTTATGACACTGTCATGAAGCATTAAGACCATCCTGTGTCACTTTACTTGGACTAAGACAATGCACTTTAAGCCAGTTGAGCTTGCTCCTCGTGCTTTGTCCTGCTCCTGAAATCTGCTCCAGCATTCATTCCAGTCATCAGCGACAGAGCATTGGAGTAGGTGTAGGTATGACATCATTGTGTCCGCAATTACAATGATAATTTAATATGTTCAATTTCAGATATAGTAGCCAGATAAGTAGCCAGATATAAAATAATGCAATATACAATATGTCTAAATATGTCTAACAGGTCTAACAGGTCTAAATGTGTGTCATGACAGTGTTTTGACCATATTATGACAGGTTATGACCATGTCATAAGGTGATGACATAGGTGTCAAGTAAAGTGTTACCAATAACTTTTACCGCCTGGTGATGTCGCCAGGCAGGCCAAAACTCCCTCCCACCAAAACACACTTACATTTCAGGCGGTCTTCACATTAAAATGTCATTATCATAATTTTCAGAATTTCACAGTATTATTCCAACCTCATAATGTGAAATATACACCGAGTATACAAAACATTAAGGAAACCTGCTCGTTCCATGACAGACTGACCAGGTAAATCAGGTGAAAGATATGATCTCGTATTGATGTCACCTGTTAAATCCACTTCAATCAGTGTAAATGAAGGGGAGGAGACAGGTTAAAGAAGGATTTTAAGCCTTGAGACAACTAAGACATGGATTGTCATGGATTGGACATGGATTGAAGACAAAAGATTTAAGTGCCTTTGAAGTGGATGTATAGATGTATGTAGGTGCCAGGAGCACCAGTTTGTTTCAAATACTGCAACGCTGCTGGGTTTTTCACGCTCAACAGTTTTCCTTGTGTATAAAGAATGGTCCACCACCCAAAGGACATCCAGCCAACTTGACACAACTGTGGGAAGCATTGGAGTCAACATGGGCCGGCATCCCTGTGGAACGCTTTCGACACATTGCAGAGTCCATGCCCCGACGAATTGAGGCTGTTCTGAGGGCAAAAGGGGAGGGGGATGCAGCTCAATATTACGAAGGTGTCCTTAATATTTTGTACACTCAGCGTATATACACAACACAGGAAATCACGGTTTTGACTGCACTTTGCCCTTAAAAAGGTTTACTACGTTTAGTCTAGGTCCATCGGTTAGTTTGTCACCGCAGCTGTATAGCCTTATTTCCAGGCCACTAAAGAGTTAAAACACACCCTTTTCAAACTCAAAAACAAATTTAAAACCAAACTCACACGTTCACGTGTCAAAAATCACACACCGGTGATTGTGAGTCACACACGTCAAGATACAGGCAGATAGGTGTTACGTGCAAAGGGCATCCGATCACTCAGTGATACCTGTCGTGGCGGCTGCCTGTCTGAATGCAGCAGAGTCTAGGGGAATGATATTCTTGTGCACCAGCTCCATGGGGCCAGGTCTCAGGGCCAGTTTGTCATTGAGGTTGTCTGCCAGGCGGGCTCTCTTCAGCCTCAGCTGAGCCTCCACAGACGATACGTCCCCCTCCGGGTCTACATATACACAGCAAGCAAAGCCACACTATTAACTCCCTTGACTATTAACGTTTTTGTATATGAGTTGATTAAGGCCAGTTGGGCTCCTCATCTGAATCTCCAGTGGCAAAACATCCACTGACGACTTATACGTGTCCTGGTCTGAGACCTGTTCCAAGCAGTTCTCCCAAAATTGCAGCCCTAATGCCTAAGTGTCAGAGCTGGTGAGCTGGCTGGTGCCAGGTGCTCATAAAAGGTCAACATTGAATCCTTTTCCTCCCCTCATGGAAGGTAGACAGACTTCCTCCACTGGATAAATAAATGGGGTTAGAGATAATTAAAAGGGATATAGTGATATGGGTAAGACTGCCTTGCACACACACTGCCCATTAATCCTATACAAATAATCCTGGGTTGGGTTGGCCCAATATCCATTCTTCTCTTACAGTAGGATGGATAACCTGAGGTAGCTTGATTAAACCACCGAGAGAAATAGTAACAGCACTTATTTGGTCAAATCTTTCATCGATGGCTGAAATCTGGACTATGTGCCGGGAAACAATTGAATGGAATGATATTAAGTATATTTCATTGGCTCATTTTAATTAAGAACTATTGCTGTCTCATAAAGAATTGATAGAACATTTTAAAACAACAGTTATATGCTTACATCTGCCGAGCCACAGAGTCATCATTTTGTACAGACTACAAATTATAGCTACATCTATATAGTCCAGAGTATGGCTATTGGTTACAATCACTGATCAATATCCTTTCCAAATATAGAAACTACTGGACTACTTTAACCTGTTTGGGCTGCAAGCTGAATATTGAAAAAACTGGAAAATGTGTGCACATTTTCAAACGGCCTCCTAAGAAACTTTTTATTTTCCAATATGCATATATTTACTACTGTTGGATAGATAACAGTCTGTAGTTTCTAAAAAGGTTTGAATTGTTTCTCTAAGTCGAACAGAAATATTTTTACAGCCATTTTCCCAGCCGAATTGAGATTTCCAAAATGCGATGTGTCTCTTTAAGACCTTCTCTATAAAAGGCCCTTTGACTTAGGACCATAGGGACACGTCACAGGCCTTCGTCAGGCTGTAATGCGGAAGTGAGAATTGAAAGGAGTCGAATATCTCGTCCATGGACTGAATAACACACCTTCTTGTGAGACCTGCGCAGTTAAAAAAAAAATCCGGGCGCGAAGGATAATTTGGTCTCGGCTTCTGGAACAAGGTAGATAACGGTGAATATGATGTCTGACTACGATATTATTTGATACATGTCACAAAATCATCCTAAAGTATGTTTTTTCAATATACTTTAATTATATTATTGCAATTTATTCTGGACTTTAGATGTGATACGACGGAAGAATTTTTTGAAGAAACGCTGTGTAGCGCCGCAATGCTATCGTGCTTGCTAACCAAAGAGGGAAATAATTCGTTCTGGAACCCAACTAAAGACTCTACTGGACATTGGACCCCGTTACAACATTCTGATGGAATATCAACAAAGATAAGACCCAATTTGGGATGCTTTTTCATATATCTGTTGAGCTGTGCTGTGCTAAGTGGGCTAACTGTGCTAGGCTAGCGCTTGACCAATGCTAGTGCTGACTTATGCTAGCTTATGTTGTTAGCTAATATAACGATATATTGTGTTTTCGCTGTAAAACACTTCAAAAATCGGAAATGTTGGCTTTATTCACACGATATCTGTCTTTCATTAGTTATCCACCATATGTTTTTCTGAAATGTTTTATGAGGTGTAATTAGTAGCCGACGTTGGTGTATGTATTTTCTCTGGCTACTCCCGTCTGGATTCAGACTCTAGCTATGTGTTAGCATTTTTGGGTAGCATCAATGTAAAACTGATTTATAGCTAAAATATGCACTTTTTATGAACAAAACATAGATTTATTGTGTAACATGTTATATGACTGTCATCTGAGGTAGTTTTTTCTGGGCTCTTTAGGTTGGTTTTAGTTTATTTCGGTTGGCTTGTGCATGCTACTTCAATCATAATTCATACTTCATAATCATATCCATACGTGTCTGTCCACTTTTGTATTGTCACGTTCCTGACCTGTTTTCTGTTTAGTTTTGTGTGTTAGTTGGTCAGGACGTGAGTTTGGGTGGGCATTCTATGTTGTCTGTTTCTATGTTGGTTTAGGGTTGCCTGGTATGGCTCTCAATTGGAGGCAGGTGTTTGGCGTTCCTCTAATTGAGAGTCATATTTAGGTAGGCGGTTCACAGTGTTTGTTTGTGGGTGGTTGTCTCCTGTGTCCGTGTCAATGTTTGCACCATACGGGACTGTATACGGTTTGTTCATTTCATGTAGTCTGTTCATTTCGTTCTTCACGTTGTATGTAAGTTCGTCGTTCAGGACTGTCTACTTTCGTTTTGTTATTTTGTTAGTTTACAGTGAAGTTCGTGTTTTCGTCTTGTCTTTAATAAATCATTATGTCTTCACAATCCGCTGCGCCTTGGTTCCCTCAATACTCCTCCTTTTCGGTTGAAGAGGAGGAGGATTATCGTTACAGAACCACCCACCAATCCAGAGCCAAGCAGCGGTTTAAACGGAGTAAGGGACAGCGCAAGAAGGAGGAATGGACTTGGGACGATGTATTGGACGGTAAAGGTTGCTACACATGGGAGGAGATCCTGGCTGGAAGGGATCGCCTCCCATGGGAACAGGTGGAGGCACTGAGGAGAGCAGAGGCTACTGGAGTGAAGAACCGGAGTTATGAGGGGACGCGTCTTGCACGGAAGCCCGAAAAGCCCGTGAGTAATTCCCAAAAATTTCTTGGGGGGGGGCTAAGGGGTTGTGGGCCAAGGGCAGGTAGGAGACCTGCGCCCACTTCCCAGGCTAACCGTGGAGAGCGGGAGTACGGGCAGACACCGTGTTACGCAGTAGAGCGCACGGTGTCTCCTGTACGTGTGCATAGCCCAGTGCGGGTTATTCCACCTCCCCGCACTGGTAGGGCTAGATTGGGCATTGAGCCAGGTGTCATGAGGCCGGCTCAACGCGTCTGGTCTCCAGTGCGTCTCCTCGGGCCGGCATACATGGCACCTGCCTTACGCATGGTTTCCCCGGTTCGCCTGCATAGCCCAGTGCGGGCTATTCCACCTCGCCGCACTGGCAGGGCGACCGGGAGCATTCAACCAGGTAAGGTTGGGCAGGCTCAATGCTCAAGAGAGCCAGTACGCCTGCACGGTCCGGTATTTCCGGCGCCACCTCCCCGCCCCAGCCTAGTACCTACAGTGCCTACATTACGCACTAGGCTACCAGTGCATTTCCAGAGCCCTGTTCCTCCTCCACGCACTCTCCCTGTAGTGCGTGTATCTAGCCCGGTGCCTCCAGTTCCGGTCCCACGCACTAAGCTACCAGTGCGTCTCCAGAGCCCTGAACCCACTGTATCTTCTCCCCCTACTAATCCTGATGTGCTTGTCCTCAGCCCGGTGTCACCAGTGCCGGTACCACGCATCAGGGATAGAGTAGGCTTTGAGAATACAGTGTGCCCTGTCCCTGCTTCCCGCACTAGTAGGAAGGTGCTTATCATTAGCACGGTGCCTCCAGTTCCGGCACCACGCACCAGGTCTACAGTGCGCCATATCCGGCCAGAGCCATCCGTCTCCCCAGCGCCATCTGAGCCATCCGTCTCCCCAGCGCCATCTGAGCCATCCGTCTCCCCAGCGCCATCTGAGCCATCTGTCTCCTCAGCGCCATCTGAGCCATCCGTCTCCCCAGCGCCATCTGAGCCATCCGTCTGCCAGGAGCCTGCAAAGCCGCCCGTCTGCCATGAGCCTGCAAAGCCGCCCGTCTGCCATGAGCCTACAGAGCCGTCAGCCAGACAGGAGCCGCTAGAGCCATCAGCCAGACAGGAGCCGCTAGAGCCGTCAGCCAGACAGGATCTGCCAGAGCCGCCAACCAGACAGGATCTGCCAGAGCCGCCAACCAGACAGGATCTGCCAGAGCCGCTAACCAGACAGGATCTGCCAGAGCCGCCAACCAGACAGGATCTGCCAGAGCCGCCAACCAGACAGGATCTGCCAGAGCCGCCAGCGAGCCATGAGCAGCCAGAGCCGTCAGAGCGCCATGAGCAGCCAGAGCCGTCAAAGAGCCATGAGCAGCCAGAGCCGTCAGTGAGCCATGAGCAGCCAGAGCCGTCAGAGAGCCATGAGCAGCCAGAGCCGTCAGAGCGCCATGAGCGTCGTGAGCCGTCAGCCTGCCATGAGCGTCGAGAGCCGTCAGCCTGCCATGAGCGTCGAGAGCCGTCAGCCTGCCATGAGCGTCGAGAGCCGTCAGCCTGCCATGAGCGTCGAGAGCCGTCAGCCTGCCATGAGCGTCGAGAGCCGTCAGCCTGCCATGAGCGTCGAGAGCCGTCAGCCTGCCATGAGCGTCGAGAGCCGTCAGCCAGCCATGAGCATCGAGAGTCGTCAGTCAGCCATGAGCTGCCCTTCAGCCTGAAAAGGCTGGATACCCAGAACTGCCCATCAGTCCAGAGCTGTCTCTCTGTCCGGAGCTGCCTTTCAGTCCGGAGTTGCCCCTCTATCCTAATCTCCCTCTCTATCTTCATCTATCTCTATAGTCTTATCTATCCCTCTATCTTGATTTATCTCTCTGTCCTGGTGTTATCTTTATTTAATATATTATTAAGAGAATTGTGTGGGGGAAGAAAGAGGGTGGACATTCTTTGTGGGAGGAAGTTAGGATGGATTATGGTGGGGTGGGAACCGCGCCCGGAGCCTGAGCCACCACCGTGGTTAGATGCCCACCCAGACCCTCCCCTAGACTTTGTGCTGGTGCGTCCGGAGTTCGCACCTTGTGGGGGGGGTACTGTCACGTTCCTGACCTGTTTTCTGTTTAGTTTTGTGTGTTAGTTGGTCAGGACGTGAGTTTGGGTGGGCATTCTATGTTGTCTGTTTCTATGTTGGTTTAGGGTTGCCTGGTATGGCTCTCAATTGGAGGCAGGTGTTTGGCGTTCCTCTAATTGAGAGTCATATTTAGGTAGGCGGTTCACAGTGTTTGTTTGTGGGTGGTTGTCTCCTGTGTCCGTGTCAATGTTTGCACCATACGGGACTGTATACGGTTTGTTCATTTCATGTAGTCTGTTCATTTCGTTCTTCACGTTGTATGTAAGTTCGTCGTTCAGGACTGTCTACTTTCGTTTTGTTATTTTGTTAGTTTACAGTGAAGTTCGTGTTTTCGTCTTGTCTTTAATAAATCATTATGTCTTCACAATCCGCTGCGCCTTGGTTCCCTCAATACTCCTCCTTTTCGGTTGAAGAGGAGGAGGATTATCGTTACATGTATTTGGTGGTGAGCTAACATAAATATATGTGGTGTTTTCTCTGTAAAACATTTAAAAAATCGGACATGTTGGCTGGATTGACAAGATGTTTATCTTTCAAATGCTGTATTGGACTTGTTAATGTGTAAAAGTTAAATATTTTTAAAAAATAGATTTTGAATTTCGCGCCCTGCAGCTGTTGTCATTGTCGTACCGAATTCGGGCTTGCAGCCCAAACAGGTAAGAGTTAATGACCTTCATGAGTGAATATCCAAATACATGCCTAAAAGACAAAAAGTGAAGATAGAAAAGAACACAGCAAAATCTGATTGGTAAATTGAACACTGTGGGTGTTAAATCTAACAATTTTTAACTTCTTGTGGATAGGGGGCAGCATTTTCACGTTCGGATGAAAAGCGTGCCCAGAGTAAACTCCCTCTTACTCAGTCCCAGATGCTAATATATGCATATTATTATTAGTATTGGATAGAAAACACTCTAAAGTTTTTAAACTGTTTGAATCATGTCTGTGACTATAACAGAACTTATTTGTCAGGCAAAACCTAGAGGACAAACCAGAACACACTGATACAGTAAATATTAAGAAAACTTTGAAAAGGACCATCATTGAAACTGCATAGCCTATGGACTTTGTTTGATGTCAGTCTTCATTGGAGACTACCTGTGCTGGAGGTAGGACATCTGCAATTTAGCATTTTTATAAGGATCCCAATTAGCTGCTGCTAACGCAGCCGCTACTCTTCCTGGGGTCTGTCAAAGCTGTGGGTAACTGGTGAAAGGAGTCAGGCGCAGGAGAGCTGAGATGCGTGGACAAGGTATTTAATACAAGATAACACCAGTATACACACAATACTAAGGTGCGTGAAAAATACCGGTACCACAAAATTAACGGGCATAATCACAAAACCTGGTAACAATATACCAGTCATCAGATACAGCCTTCACAATAAAACAAACACGCACACAAACATGGGGGAAACCAGAGGGTTAAATAATGAACATGTAATGAGGGAATTGAAACTCGGTGTGTAGAAAACAAAGACAAAGCAAATGGAAAATGAAAAGTGGATCGGTGATGGCTAGAAGGCCGGTGACGTCGACCGCCGAATGCCGCTCGAACAAGGAGAGGGACTGACTCCGGCGGAAGTCGTGACAGGGTCCACAAGATGATGCTGGCTTAAATAATAAATTCATGTCAAATCAATTACACTACGTGGTTGTTCTTTATGTTTGCTGTCACAGTTTACAAGGTGTAAAAAATTTGATTTGTAGCTAGTACTTACACTATATATACACAAAAGTATGTGGACACACCTTCAATTTAGTCGATTCGGCTATTTCAGCCACAACCGTTGCTCACAGGTGTATAAAACAGAGCACACGGCCATGCAATCTCCATAGACAAACATTGGCAGTAGAATGGCCTTACTGAAGAGCTCAGTGACTTTCAACGTGTCACCGTCACAGGATGCCACCTTACCAACAAGTCAGTTTGTCAAATTTCTGCCCTGCTAGAGCTGCCCCAGTCAACTGTAAGTGCTGTTATTGTGAAATGAAAAAGTCTAGGAGCAACAACGGCTCAGCTGCCAAGTAGTAGGCCACACAAGCTCACAGAACGGGATCGCCAAGGGCTGAAGCGCGAAAAAATTATCTGTCCTCGGTTGCAACACTCACTACCGAGTTCCAAACTTCCTCTGGAAGCAACGTCAACACAATAACTGTTTGTCGGGAGCTTCATGAAATGGGTTTCCATGGCAGAGCAGCCTCAGACAAGCCTAAGATCACCATGTGCAATGTCAAGCATTGGCTGGAGTGGTGTAAACTTCGCCGCCATTAGACTCTGGAGCAGTGGAAACGCTTTCTCTGGAGTGATGAATCATGCTTCACCGTCTGGCAGTCCGACGGACGAATTTGGGTTTGCCAGGAGAACGCTACATGCCCGAATGCATAGTGCCAACTGTAAAGTTGGGTGGAGGAGGAATAATGGTTCAGGCTAGGCCCCTTAGTTCCAGTGAAGGGAAATCTAAACGCTACAGCATACAATGGCATTCTAGACGATTCTATGCTTCCAACTTTGTGGCAACAGTTTGGGGAAGGCCCTTTCCTGTTTCCATGACAATGCCCCGAAGCAGAAAGCGAGGTCCATACAGATATTTCTTTTCTCGAGTTCAGTGTGGAAGAAATTGACTGGCCTGCACAGAGCCCTGACCTCAACCCCATCAAACACCTTTGGGATGAAATGGAACGCCTACTATAAGCCAGGCATAACTGCCCAACGTCAGTGCCCGACCTCACTAATGCTCTTGTCGCTGAATGGAAGCAAGTTCCCGCAGGAATGTTCCAACATCTAGTGGAAAGCCTTCCCAGAACAGTGGAGGCTGTTATAGCAGCAAAGGGGGAACCAACTCCATATTAATGCTTATGATTTTAGAATGAGATGTTCGACAAGCAGGTGTCCACATGTTTGTGGTCATGAATTGTAAGTCGTTTTCTGGCATTATTTGTCTTTTACCTAAATATGCAAACACCATCAGATAGAACTCATAGCAAACAGTGCTGGAATGACATTCCCTCTCATGGGATGGGCAGCAAAAAATAACTAACTGAAAGCAAGACCGCAAATAAGCCATGAATATGACCGCATTGAAGCATATGTCACTGTGCTTCTATGGCTATATGTACCATGCCACTGCCTACTTCATTTGTTCATTTAGCATACAAGTCAACACACCTATATTTTTAGCTTGAATTAGCTTTAAAACTGATTTTTTTTATCTTTGCCCCATGAAAAAATGTGTAGAATTGCATAATTGCAACAAATGTCTGGCTACACTACAGAGGTACACTTATGGTGTTCACTGGTACCGTTACAGCAAATTCTCCAGTGTTTAATCCACAGAGGGTGTTATATTTAACACGGGTTCATTGTCTATATGGGTCCACACTTTTCAGTGTTAAATTAGCAAACTGTTTAGTGTAAAGCCTTATTTGCATATTTCCCAGAGTGTCTTGCCTTTCGAGTGACTTGTAGAGTTACCACCCATGACTGTATTTGTTAATGACAGAGATATAGTTGTTTCATTCATCCATTTTTAGTCCAATGGCTTTCACCAAGTGTGATCCTAAATTAATATGCTATCATGAAATTGTATTCCTTAATACAAAACAACACATCATTTATAAGGCCTTATTTTGAAGGCCTAGTTTAACCCTAATACAATGGCCTGAAACTCATGGTTTACAGGTCACATCAGGCCTGCAAGTCACATTATGCTGTGATGTGTAATTCCTATTGAAATCCAACCAGAGTGGGGATATCCAACATTAAGAATCTTTATTCACCCGCAACCTGCATTCAGAATGACTGCCGGGTTGGGAAGACTAAGATATGAGACTACTTAAAGCATTTAAATTGGAACAACCAGTTCAGTAACGGGTGCAATAAATCCAAGTAACATTGGATTAGTTTATAAAAATGTATGTTATTTATATTTGACTAGCATACGATTAATCAATCAATGTACATGCAAAAACATAGATTTTGAAACAAACAATTCTAAAAATCAACCTGCAACAGACCATGCTGAGAAATATAATAATGATGGTCATGGCCTCCCGGGTGGCGCAGTGGTCTAGAGCACTGCATCGCAGTGCTAGCTGCGCCACCAGAGTCTCTGGGTTCGCGCCCAGGCTCTGTCGCAGCCGGCCGCGACCGGGAGGTCTGTGGGGCGACGCACAATTGGCTTAGCGTCGTCCGGGTTAGGGAGGGTTTGGCCGGTAGGGATATCCTTGTCTCATCGCACTCCAGCGACTCCTGTGGCGGGCCGGGCGCAGTGCGCGCTAACCGAGGGGGGCGGGTGCACGGTGTTTCCTCCGACACATTGGTGCGGCTGGCTTCCGGGTTGGAGGCGCGCTATGTTAAGAAGCAGTGCGGCTTGGTTGGGTTGTGCTTCGGAGGACACATGGCTTTCGACCTTCGTCTCTCCTGAGCCCGTACGGGAGTTGTAGCGATGAGACAAGATAGTAATTACTAGCGATTGGATACCACGAAAATTGGGGAGAAAAGGGGATAAAATTAATAAATAAATAAATAAATAAAATAATGATGGTTGTGGTTTAACACTGGTTATTAACGCCAACACTGGCATTATTTTACACCAATGAGTGTTCAATTAACACTTACAAAGTTAATTTAACAACTGAATCAACACTAGAAATGTTACACTGAAAATTCAACACTAGGTAACACTGGCCAATTTGACACCCTGACTGAACAACAGCATTTTTTAACAACATCTTAAAAAGCAACACCAGGGGGCATTCATAGTAACACAAAGTAACACCACATCAACACCAAAACTGTCCTCACCAGGATATGAACACTGGCGATTTTGCTGTGAAGGAAGGCAGTAAGAAAGGAAAGGTAGAAGGGAGGAAGGAAGGAAAGATGTATGAGTAATTGACTAGGGCCTTCTGTGTCCTTCCCTAGAGGATACAGGGATCACCTGCTGGCCTGGTCTGTCCTGGCCTGGTCTGTCCTGGCCTGGTTTGTCCTGGCCTGGTTTGTCCTGGCCTGGTTTGTCCTGGCCTGGTTTGTCCTGGCATGGTTTGTCCTGGCCTGGTTTGTCCTGGCCTGGTTTGTCCTGGCATGGTTTGTCCTGGCCTGGTTTGTCCTGGCCTGGTTTGTCCTGGCCTGGTTTGTCCTGGCCTGGTTTGTCCTGGCATAGCAGTGGTCATGTTGCTAACCAGCCACATGGGATGCGATGGTGAGATCACCGTCTGCTAATACACCATCTGCCCCGGCCTGTCACTCACTGTGTCCGCTTCCCTGACTCGCACATGATTCTAACCTGACATAAGGGCTGCAGAAGCTTTATAGAGATGCATGAAGACTACATAAAAGTATCTCCAGCACAACACAGCTACTTCATATCAACTCTCCACGTAATATAAAGTCTGCACAAAAAACATATAACAACACTCTTTGTGACATTAGAGCTGCAGATTACATCACTCTCCAAATGTAACAATTTAAGCACTGTCCAGACACTGAATAACAACACAGCAGGGCATTAGCGTTTTTACACAGCTCTCCAGACTATTATCTCTTATAGAAACATACCTTGTGGTATGAGTCAGTCTACTTTACAGTTGGCACCAAGTTAAAACATCCTAAAGCTAAACTAAAACCCACTATTTACTTTCTGTCTAATTTAAACCTCACTTCAGATCCCAATCCTATGTGCAGTATATGGTGCTATTAACGCAGTAGAATAAACTATACAGTACTAATCATAGTTTTTCCATTGGCCCTATGGAATAAAGAAAAAGTACCACATCTAGGGAAATGGAGATTTGTGGTGAAACGACACACTTATCGTGTTAGAGGAGTAGAGGACTTAGTGTGTGTGTGTGTGGACCCTTCCTTCTCTGCCAACCACACGTCATATTGAGAGGCAGTGTCTCACTCTCTCTCTCTCTCTGTGTGTGTGTGTGTGTGTGCGTGCGTGCGTGCGTGCGTGCGTGTGCAAGTGTGTGCAAGTGTGTGGACTCTTCCTCAGCCAGCCACAAGCCAGAGAGCCCTGAGAGGCCGAAGCAGCACTCTGGGATTCTAATAAACACCAGATGTTCCCTGGGTAATATATACACACACCCTACGCCATGTACATCTCACACACACACACACACACACACACACACACACACACACACACACACACACACACACACACACACATGCACACACACGTGCACACAATACTGATAATGGTATTCTGTCAAAAATGATTGACATTGAAAAACAATAGTATTAAAAATGAGCCTTATTTACATAATAAAACTGCACAGAATGAGAAATCACATTCTCTCTCCATCACACTGTGAGAGGCTTGGATTTGACTGCCCAGTCCCCTGTCCTGTGAAGGATAATACATTGTGTGTGTTTGTGTGTGTGTGCAACCAGTGGTAAGTGTGCGAGGGAACGGAATCCAGAGGCCCAGCATGGCCTATCAGTTTCTGGGAGTCTGCCGGAGATAAAGCAGCTAGGGGAAACGTGATTGGTCGACAGGGCAAATACTATTTCAGAAGAATTTTTCGATTGGCCGTTTATCTGCTGATTGTATGCGAGAGGTCCGCAGTACACATGGAAAGGGTTTTTGAAGATTTCTCTGAGTGCCGTCTATTAACACACATTCATGGGCAGCCCCCCCCCCCCCCCCCCCCCCACACACACACACAAACACAAACACACACATAGTGTGGCAGTGCTAGGCCTCTGGATTGAATTCCCCCTGCACACACACTTACCACTGGTTATCTCACTGCTGGAGCCCCAGTGAAACGAATGTCAAACCGTGCCAGAGAGATAGCATTCAACAACCCTCCCTACTACACTACAACCCCCTAACCCCAGCCTGCAGCCGGTTTATAAATACTCAGACAAGTGCACTCACACAGGCTACAACTCTGGACTGTATAGTGGAGATGACTCGTGACTGGCTTCTCTCACAGACATTAGCCAGTTTGTAACATAGCCCTACTTTTATGAGCAGATGAAATATACCTGTTTTGTGGGTGTGTATGTGTGTGTGTGCCCCTTTCTACCTACCTGTCTCCCTGCCTGTCTGTCTGTCTGATACTCCCTTACTGTCTCACTGTGCAAGATGATTCACGGATCCCAGAGGTGATCATATATCCGCTATAACATATTATGGGGTTAGAGGTTTAGATCCTAGATCAGCTTAAACATTGTGTTATCAGGATAGATGGGTCTCTGGTTACAGTGTTAAGGACTACGTTGCGTTATCATGAGGTAAGTGCGTCGGCTCGTAGAAGCGAGGCCCATGTAGCGTGTCGTGTTTCATTGCCGTTGTCAGTTGCAAGTTAAATCTCTCTCTTTTTCTCTCGCTCTTTCTCTCTCACTCTCTCTAGTAATGCAGTACATGGTGTCACACACACTTATGAGCGGTGTGTGTGTGTGTGTGTGTGTGTGTGTGTGTGTGTGTGTGTGTGTGTGTGTGTGTGTGTGTGTGTGTGTGTGTGTGTGTGTGTGTGTGTGTGTGTGTACACATGCGCATGACTTCATGTGTAAAAGAGTGTTACTCACGAGGCATGATGCCTTGGTCTGCAAGCTGCTCTCGAGTCCTCCTCTGCTGAAGTCTTAACTGCAGAACTACAGGGGGAGAGATGGAGAAGGGAGGGAGACAGAGAGATGAGGGAGGGAGGGAGACAGAGAGATGAGGGAGGGCAGAAAAGGGCGAGGGAAGGAGATACAGAGGAGGGGTAGAGAGACTGAGTATGCTACTAATGTCAGATGAGTACCATAGCAGCAGAGAAAGTATTGTTATGGTTGTGTGATGGTTAGAGAATCGGGTTTGACAGTTTCATGAAGCAACATCAACAACGTTTCAGTGATAGAACACACCACTGTTTAAAAGTTCTCAAAGTTCTGATGCTCCCGTCCTCAAAACAAGCTTCATGCCAATCTCTCTGTGTGCCAATCTCTCTGTGCGGCAATGACGTAGAAGAGTTGCACAGACACACAAAACAAGGAAGAAATGGCACTGTGGGCTGACAAATATTTCTGTGAACAGGATGCAGGGAATGATGAACACAGCTCCTGGCCTTTAAACAGATCTGCTAGGCAGTGTGTGGTCTGTGAGGGCGTGCGTCTCTCTGTGCTCTGACAAACACACTGGCCCATAACCTCAGCTGGAGGGTCTCACAGTGGCACCCTCCTGCTGATATTGTGGTATGATGTGTTCTTTCTCTGTGGATCCACTGATTATCGTTGTGTTTCTCTTTAGGCTTATCACTCTTAGCTGCTCTGGGGTTGGAGTGGACCGCTGACTGGACAGAGCTGCTACGTAGTCTCAGAGATCTGTTTGATCAATTCGCCATGGGAACACTGTGACACATACCGAGCGATGTTTGAGGAGTGGTGGACACTACCGATTAAACGTTTTTGCTTGAGAGAATGCCAAGCGTGTGCAAAGCTGTCACCAAGGTAAAGGGAGGCTATTTGAAGAATCTAAAATCTAAAATATTATTTTTGATTTGTTTAGCTTTTCTTTTTGGTTACTGCATGATTCCATATGTGTTATTTCATGTGTTATTTCATAGTTTTGATGTCTTCACTATTATTCTACAATGTAGAAAATAATCAAATTAAAGAAAAACCTTTGAATGAGTAGGTAGTGTGTGTGTGTGTGTGTGTGTGTGTGTGTGTGTGTGTGTGTGTGTGTGTGTGTGTGTGTGTGTGTGTGTGTGTGTGTGTGTGTTGGCTTTATCTCTCCCTCCTCTCGGGCCATCTACTTCTGTTTCATAATGACACACACAATTCTCTAAACATCTGGTTGAGTTTACATCCCTGAGCCGTGACCTCCTGACCTGTACCTCAGATGGCAAGAGCACAGCCATTCACTCTGACTGGACACTGTGACAAAGTATGTCACAGATATGGTTCAAGTCAAGAGCAAACCATTTTTCAGTATAGTAACCCTTCGAATCACTTTGAATCTCTCTCTTTAGCTCCTTGCTTTCTCTCTCTTTCTGTCAAGGGATCAGTAACCCACCGCACTGGATCCCAGCCAGGTTTAAGACAATTATTCTTAACACCTTATGGATCTATAAATATCTGATTCATATCTTATAAACAGCTCATAAATAGCCCGTCCAATTGTCAAAAGGGCCTGTGTCCCATGTCAGTAGAGTCTGTTCACTGCTCTGGTGATCTCAATTACTGGCATAGCAATTAACATTGACTGTACAAAAATGTCTATCAGTCTAATCAAATCAAAATGATTCCTGGAGCAAAAAGACACGGCAACACAGTCATAACGACCATGGCACAGCTGTTGTCAAAGCAGCTGCGATGCTCCTGGAGAGGTCAAAGGGTATAGTTAGGGGTTTCCTCTAAAGAGGAGTTCCCCAAACAAGACTACGATTTCTAACATTTCTTTAACCTGAGATCTCTCTCTCTCTCTCTCTCTCTCTCTCTCTCTCTCTCTCTCTCTCTCTCTCTCTCTCTCTCTCTCTCTCTCTCTCTCTCTCTCTCTCTCTCTCTCTCTCTCTCTCTCTCTCTCTCTCTCTCTCTCTCTCTCTCTCTCTCTCTCTCTCTCTCTCTCTCTCTCTCTCGTCTTCCACACATTCACTCACAGTGCCAATAAACACACACCCTTCTGTTTCCACACACTGTTTAATTTATGGCATTAGGGCAAATCATTTTCAGATCCATCCTCACCCTGTCCTTTGTGATTCTTGGAAGTGTGGTGCCTGTCAGTGTGTAACAGAGTTGGCTCTGAGCTGAGTTATAGTTACTTCCCTGCTTTATATTACCACCAACTGGCCCTCTGAAATCCCACAGAGATAGCACAGACACACAAACGCTACTGTTAATCACAACTCAATTCAGGGAGAGAGCTATAGAGATACAACACACCGTGTTTACGTAGGAAAGCTTGGTGTTCCAACTGCCAGGTCACAGTTGTAAATGAGAACTTGTTCTCAACTAGCCTACCTGGTTAAATAAAGGTGAGAAAATAAATAAAAATTACAACAAAATCATAAACATACTAGATGGACACTACTGGAACGTTGTATCAGGGTTTGTAACAAGGTTATGTTTATAACAGAACCTACCATTTATACTGCCATGAAACTCTCCAGAGGCAGCAGGCATGGACAAATGTAAAAATACAAATAATATCTAATTCAACACGTTGAGCCTAGATTTAGTGTTGACATAATATACAACTCCAACATCTCTGTCCTGCACAGTTATGCAATGCTAATGAGAAGGGCGCATGCACACGCACACACACACACACACACACACACACACAGTATTATACAGCAAACCTTTTGGGGGGACACAATTCAGTCCCATTCAAAATCCTATTTTCCCTAACCCTAACCGTAAACCTAACCCGTACTCTTACCCTAACCTTAACCTAACCCGAGTTCCTAACCGTAACCCTAAACCTAACCCTAGCTCCTAACTGTAACCCTAAACCTAACCCTAGTTCCTATAACCTAACCCTAAACCTAACCCTAGCTCCTAACTGTAACCCTAAACCTAACCCTAGCTCCTATAACCTAACCCTAGCTCCTATAACCTAACCCTAAACCTAACCCTAGCTCCTAACTGTAACCCTAAACCTAACCCTAGCTCCTATAACCTAACCCTAGCTCCTATAACCTAACCCTAGCTCCTAACTGTAACCCTAAAACTAACCCTAGCTCTTAACCCTAACCCTAAACCTAACCCTAGCTCTTAACCCTAACCCTAAACCTAACCCTAGCTCCTAACCCTAACCCTAAACCTAACCCTAGCTCTTAACCCTAACCCTAAACCTAACCCTAGCTCTTAACCCTAACCCTAAACCTAACCCTAGCTCTTAACCCTAACCCTAAACCTAACCCTAGCTCCTAACCCTAACCCTAAACCTAACCCTAGCTCTTAACCCTAACCCTAAACCTAACCCTAGCTCCTAACCCTAACCCTAAACCTAACCCTAGTTCCTAACTGTAACCCTAAACCTAACCCTAGCTCCTAACCCTAACCCTAAACCTAACCCTAGTTCCTAACTGTAACCCTAAACCTAACCCTAGCTCCTATAACCTAACCACTAACGTAATTCTAACCCTAAAACTAATTCTAACATTAACCCTCAATCCCCTAGAAATAGCATTTGACCTCGTGGGGACTAACAAAATGTCCCCAGATGGTAAAAATAATGTTCTTTTACTATAGTTAAACATATACACGTCCCCTAGGACCCCTCTGAGATCCTTATCCCTCGCTGCTAGAATATCTTACCAGTAGTAGTTCCCATAGCGTACTGTTGTTGGTGTGAGCATGGAGCTGGCAGTAGTAGAGTTGGGAGTTTGATTCCAGCATAGGTCACTAAATAAATGTGTTAACTGCGTGTTCACAGCCTAACACAAGCACCTCTCTCCTTGACAGCCAACCAGCCAGGGACCGAGAAAGTTTCAAATGTCATTTATTGTCCTGGCGACATCCATTTCCATTGACTGGCCAACTTACTTTAATAAACTGGAACTCCGAACACATAACATACATGAAAGGGCTGTAACGTTACATCACAAAACACCCACGTCACCAACTGTAATAACCTCAGCCAGGCTCTCTGTCTCTCTCTGTCTCTCTCTCTGTCTCTGTGACCCAGCATGTCAGACTAAACAGTCTCCCAACGGCAGCAGTGCAGTAATAACTGGTCCATCAGCCTAATGTGTGTTACACAGCAACACCAAAACACCAAATCCCTGAGCCGCTGCCGTGTGAAAGTCTCCCTCTCTGACCATACCACTACAATGACTTCAGCCCTAACATCTCGCTCTCTCCCCCCAGAGCCCAGAGGTCATTTCCCAGCGCGCGGTTGCTGGTCTAAACAACACAGAGGAAAAGCACAATTTAGCCTGCGATTGCTGGTAAGCAATTACCGCGCCGAGGGCAGAGAGATTGCACTGGAGTCAAATAAAGAGAGAGAAAGAGAGTTGGTTAAAGCCTTTCAAGTATTGTTGTTCCTTACGTTTTGTTCACAGTGAAATGAATCACTGGATAAAATGCTGGTTGACTGTAAACCGTGTGTATCAAACTGTGACTGAGCAGGACATGGAGAAAGTCCCAAGCATTCGAATGGCTGTGTCTCTGGCTATCAGTGACATTCCCTTCAGAGAGGGGGCAGTATTGTTCACAGTACAGACATATACATAGAGACAAAGTTGAAAGATAAAGAGTAGACTGCATATACACGGGACATGGAGAGAAGAGAGAGAGATAGAGAGGGTTTTGTGTGTGTGTGTGTGTGTGTGTGTGTGTGTGTGTGTGTGTGTGTGTGTGTGTGTGTGTGTGTGTGTGTGTGTGTGTGTGTGTGTGTGTGTGTGTGTGTGTGTTTAAGTGTATGAGAAAGAACAGAGATAGAGGGAGATACAAGGAGAAGCCCGAACAGCTGCTGTGTGTTAGAAGGGTTTAAAATCAGTACTGTAGTCCACACTGTTCTGAGACAGGCAGGTAAGGTCACCAACACACACCACACACACACACGCGCACACACACACACACACACCGCTCTCATCACAGCCTAACGCAGAAAGTCACTCGCTGCTTTTCTTCAAAACCAAACAAGTACGTGAACCTGTACAAGAGAACTCTTGTCAACAAGTGCACAAGGTTGGGGTCGATTCCAATTCAATTCAAATATATTATTTTCAATGAGGATTTTAGCTGTTCTTGGACTGGAATTTTAGTTCACGTCCCGAATGAACAAAATCTAAATGGGATTGACCCCAACCACACACGTACCCGGGGTCACGTGTTTTGACTTTTACGAGCGGCTTAATAGCAAAGCACCTATACACCATAGCATCCACAGAGCAGAGCAACATGATTAAAGGGTGTCACCTCTGATGGGTGGTATCTTCCATCAACTCTGTGATGACGGAGTCTCTCTGCTCCTCCTCCACTACATTATCAGCCAGCCCTACTAAATTACACACATCTGTCATCCAACCTCCCTCATCCTGCTGGTACGTCTCTGTGCTCTGCTGCACGGGAGGCAACGCCAATCATACTCTACCACAGATGAAGGATAACGAAAGAGCATGTCCCTGTACTACTGTACACTATCAACAAAATACAAGTACTGACGGAGGGACAAATGGCATTGAAACAAATACATGTTTCTTATTCCACGCCAGGGCAAACATTGTATCATATGTTAGAGGCCGTTCATGCAGTACATCAACAAAGTGCCGGTCCAAAGGGTTGGATGAACAAATGAATGGACAATTGCATAGGTGATTACCGATAGGTGAGTAGACATGAAAAGACACACACACACACACACGCACACACAGTATAGGATCTTACCTGATCTAAACTTGCTTCGTATCAGTATGGAGTGTTCAGAGCCCAGTAGAGTCATAATGTCACAGTATGGTTCCAGTGTTCAGGAGGGAAAAACAAAACTGGCACAAGCGACGGGACAGGACACACAATTTCACTTCAATGACCCTGCCTCTTCCTGGGACCGGAGACCGAGACCAGAGTTTTCCAAACGCTCGTCATCAACAACACAACAGCTATTACAAGAAAATAAGAAAAAATGGTGGTGTATCTCTCGTATCTCTTCACTCCTCTCTCCTCTTCTCTCTCTCTATTCTCTTCTCTCTCTCACTCCTTCTCTCTCCCTAGGGTAGCTGTGGGAGTCGGACAGTGAGGCAGACAGCCAGGCTTTGGTCCCATGTAGCTCTGAGCTCTGAGTCTCCACGCCAGAGAGAGTAAGTAGAGTGATATGCCCTCTGCTGGGAGGAGCTAACCACTGAGGCTTCCCATAGCCCCTCCCACAGTTCCCCTAACCCCTCCTCCAGTAGGTAATGATGTCCTCTGCACAGAGGGACTAGGAACTAAAAGTTCCAGTAGCTCCTCCTCCTAGGGAGAGGGAGCCAAGAGGACTCCAGGCTGGAGGGCTGGACTGGAGACTCCCCCAGACCTTCTGAATATGTTACTGCTCTGACACAGACATGCTCAGATACACACAGATACATAGACAAACAAGCTGATATACTGACTGTACACAGACACACAACCCCCACCCCAACAAAACATACACAATTCCTTTAGACTATCACACACGGGAGGAAAATAAAGCTTTTAAAAAATGGCACATTACCTGTGTCATAATGACTGACATCGATGTGTACAGTGTGAAGTAGTATGACTCTCTAGTCGATGATCAACAAGGCTTCCCTTCCTCCATCTCCCACATACCAGCCTAGCATTTGTCAGAGTTTCTGTTCTCTCTCAACACACACACCAATCTGAGCTGTGTGCCTGCTCTCCTCAGAGACTACATTAAAAGCTCCCTAACAACTGTTTTAAAGATCATTCAGGGCTAGTCTTACACATCTCTCAACACTCACCCCACTCACATCATCACTCACCTCTCCATTCCCAACTCCTCAAGGCCTCTTTCAGCTCAGATCAAATAAACTGACATTCAGCTACAAAACATACTTTACTATACTCAACTACACTCACAGAGGCCTTGCTTTGTGAGCTTTAGCTAAAGTCAGACACCTATAACATCTTAGTTCAGTTCCACGTGGTCATAGCTGGTGTCCATGGCTGCTGTTGGTCTGACTGGGCAGCAGGTGTTAGTGTGTGTGTTGTTTCAGAAGGCTACTGTTCTTCTCCCTGCAGATAAATAAGCCTTCACCGGCTACAGCTGGGAATGTGGCTGAACGCTCCTGATGCCACTGTCACTGTGCCTTAGCCTTGGCTGTTCCCATCCCTGGGTCCTACAGTATCTGGCCTAATTCATACACAGCTGCAAGCTGCACACATCAAACTATCCAAAGTAAAAAAAAACACAGTGTCTGATAGGATCTCCTCACAATAAAACTCCTATAACCCCAGCTGAACATTGTACACAAAAGGCTACTTGGGTTTAATGACTAAGGAATTCATACATGCGAGCTAGACACACACACTTATTAATTTAAAACAATAAATGGCATTAAATTAAAAATCGTAGCTGCTGGCCATGGCTATGACGTGTGTTGGACTGGACTCTCATAGACTTACAATAGTAAAGTCAAATATTTATGTAAGGACATCTTGGGCTGCAAATCCACTGGGTTCCCTTTGACAGTCCTGGGCACTCAGTGCCTTACACACGCACACGCACACGCACACACACACACACACACACACACACACACACACACACACACACACACACACACACACACACACACACACACACACACACACACACAGCTCCTGGCCTCCCTAATTAGCAGGTGAGAGTGCTTAAAGGGAGGGTTGGTGGTTGGGTCTGACAGTGTACACACAGCATGGGAGGGAGATTCCTGGGGAGGTCACCCAGTCCTGGACTAATTCTCCCCTTTAATTGGGCCGTGTGTCAACGGACGTGACAAGTCTCATCTGACCTGTCTGGAGCCTCCGTATACTCTGTGTGTGTGTGGTGTGTGTCTCCTCAGGAAGAGATTCATTACCTTGAGGTTATGATTTATGTTTGTTTACATAGTACAGCATTAACTGGCCAACATACCCTCTTCACAGTATAATGGTAATTTTAGACATGCTACACTGTCATAATAAAAGTCATGTGTACTCAGTGCCAATAACATACAGTACTGTTTTTTTTTTACCATGTTGAACTCATCAGCAAGGTTAATCAAGAACTACACTAGTGCAGGCAGCTTTATCAAAAAAGGAATATTGTGAACCTTTAGTGTACACTTGCTTTCTAGTGTTACAGATACAGGAGGAAATGTGTCATTTAAAAGTTGAGAGTTCAAAAAAATGGAATAATTTGAAGTGAAAATTATGTATAAAACCTAGGATGAACTTTGACACAATGACTAGTCAGACTAATCAATAATAAAGTCAAATTTGCATGGATGAACTGTACAGAACAGTTTCTTTCATTTCAAAACAATGGCACTAACCCAGCCTTTGTTCATTTCACGACACTCTTAGAAGTAAAGGTGCCTGGAAGAACCTTCTGGCTTGCCACACCGGCGGAACCTTTCCAGCTGAAAAAGGGTTCTTTGAGGAACCCTTTGGAATATTTTTGTGATGGGAGGAGTTTCATTTGTAATAATATAGAGGTGGCAGCCTATCAGATTGGAGGCGTGACTTTCACATAGTTATTTTTGGTCAACCGTTAGCGTAAATGTAATCATGTTAAGTTTGTACAATGCAAATTAAAATGTTCCTTGAATATTTATGCATGTTACATATTCTAATATAGTATTAACATTGCTGATTCCCACTTTGGGATTTGCATAGGCTCTTGAGGAAGTCATACAACTCTGTCAGCCTCATTGAAGCTACACATCTGTCAGTGTTGAACCTTAACATGTGATGACAACACAACAGGTGAACAGGAATGACATTTACTAAGCCACGCCTCAATTCAAGGCTTCCTCCAGGAGCCCCTCAACTAACTGAAGGTGCAAATATTAACTATTGACAAGCAATTGTTCCGTGAGGAACTCCAGGGTTTCTCGAGTCCCCAATATTTCTTAGAGTGTACACTGCACAGTGCATTACTGGGACCCATTTTTTCCCCCTCAAAATAGCCACTGATAGGAAGTCTTGCATGCTTCACATCTTTGACATACAGTATCTCTGTGCATGGATTCCAGTTGTCTTTTGGCCATTTGTCAACCGGTGTGTGTAAAGGAACTGTGGTGGATTGTAGTAGTCTGAGTCATATCACAAGTGTTTTATATCATGGTAACTATCCTCTCCCTGCTCCCTATCCTCCCTCCTTCTCTGGTCCCCCAGGCTGAGTGTCTCAGGGACACGATAGACATTCTGGGTCTGGGAGGAGAAGCAGCAGTCTGCTGGGCTGTGAGGCAGACTGGAGACTATAGACAGGAAAGCACTGTGTCTCCCCTAGAGGAGACCTGGGCCAGGGTGAGGAGGAGAGGAGACGAAATAGAGGGGAGAGGAGGGGGAGGAGAGAGTGAGAGAGGAAGGGGAGAGGAGGCCAGAGTGAGCGAAGAGGTTTGTCATGGCAGAAGTGGCCTGGAGACGGTGGGGGGTCTGAGGTGTGTATGTCTGTCTGCAAGCGTGCGTCGGTGTGTGTGTGCGTATATATTTCCAATTGTTCATGCATGTGTGTGTGTGTCTGTGTGTATGCGTAGGGGAGGGCAGACATAGCAGCCGTCCCAGCCCTAACAGCAGCAGCTGGCTCTTATCTGTCTGAGAGCCGTAGGTCTCTCTTTCAGACGGGACTCCTTTAATGGCTACACCCCCTCTGCTTACTGTCCCTGGCCAGGCCCACGGTACCAGAGAAACATGTACACTCTCCTCAGGTAAACACTCCCAGAGGAGGACCAATTAAATCATATATCAGAAACACAAGCCACACAGGACTACCAGGCTGGTTTACATAGAAGCCACGCAGGACTACCAGGCTGGTTTACATAGAAGCCACGCAGGACTACCAGGCTGGTTTACACAGAAGCCACGCAGGACTACCAGGCTGGTTTACACAGAAGCCACGCAGGACTACCAGGCTGGTTTACACAGAAGCCACGCAGGACTACCAGGCTGGTTTACATAGAAGCCATGCAGGACTACCAGGCTGGTTTACACAGAAGCCACGCAGGACTACCAGGCTGGTTTACACAGAAGCCACGCAGGACTACCAAGCTGGTTTACATAGAAGCCACGTAGGACTGCCAAGCTGGTTTACATAGAAGCCACGCAGGACTACCAGGCTGGTTTACATAGAAGCCACGCATGACTACCAGGCTGGTTTACACAGAAGCCACGCAGGACTACCAGGCTGGTTTACATAGAAGCCACGCAGGACTACCAGGCTGGTTTACATAGAAGCCACACAGGACTACCAGGCTGGTTTACATAGAAGCCACGCAGGACTACCAAGCTGGTTTACATAGAAGCCACGCAGGACTACCAGGCTGGTTTACATAGAAGCCATGCAGGACTACCAGGCTGGTTTACACAGAAGCCACGCAGGACTACCAGGCTGGTTTACATAGAAGCCACGCAGGACTACCAGGCTGGTTTACATAGAAGCCACGCAGGACTACCAAGGTGGTTTACATAGAAGCCACGCAGGACTACCAGGCTGGTTTACATAGAAGCCACGCAGGACTACCAGGCTGGTTTACATAGAAGCCACACAGGACTACCAGGCTGGTTTACATAGAAGCCACGCAGGACTACCAGGCTGGTTTACATAGAAGTCACGCAGGACTACCAAGCTGGTTTACATAGAAGTCACGCAGGACTACCAGGCTGGTTTACACAGAAGTCACGCAGGACTACCAGGCTGGTTTACATAGAAGCCACGCAGGACTACCAGGCTGGTTTACATAGAAGTTACGCAGAACTACCAGGCTGGTTTACATAGAAGCCACGCAGGACTACCAGGCTGGTTTACATAGAAGCTACGCAGGACTACCAAGCTGGTCTACATAGAAGCCACGCAGGACTACCAGGCTGGTTTACATAGAAGTCACGCAGGACTACCAGGCTGGTTTACATAGAAGCCACGCAGGACTAACAGGCTGGTTTGCTATACATCCCCATTGCTAATGACATGGAAACAAGGAAATCTCAGACAATTGTGTTTTAGAGTCTCCTGTTACTCCTATTACAGTACATGTGTTATCTGGGAAGAGAGGGACACTGCAGGGTGATAATAGGTCTGATTTTAGGCTGGATTAGTCAACACTGATAGGCCTTAGAATGATTCATACTTTTATTAGAGAAAATCAGCCTTATCAGAGAAACACAAACGTTCTCACGACCAGAGGGAAGGAATGGGGGAACAGAAAAAGAGAGGGGGAGAACATAAACGACAGAGTAGCACAGACACAGAGACTGGGGGAAAGGTGGAGAGAGTAATAGAGGCAGAGAGAAAGAAGACAGAGATAGCGAGAAAGTGAGACAGTAAGAGAGATAGAAAGAAAGGGAAAGAGTGTTTGAGACAGATTCAGTGCCAAACGAGGGTTAAACCCCAGTCTGGCGCTGTTTTGTGCTGGGTTCTCATTAAGGTTCCAAAGGGAACACACAGAACCCAAACTAGACGTGACAGATAGGAGAGCTGGGGCCAACAGATTCCCAGGACCACTGTAACTCTCTCTTTTTATTTTTGTCTCTCGCTCCCTCTTTCTCTATCGATGTCTCTTTGTCCCCCTCTCTAACAAAATTTTGGACACTTTCTCAACCCGCCCCCCTCTCTCTCTACACTCTGTCAATCTTTCTATTGTTCTCCCTCAACCTCCCAGACCCTGGGATCAGAGGGTTGAACGTGTGAGCCGGGGCTATCTTTCCCTCCCCTTATCTATCCTTATCTCCCCTTTCTCTCTCCATCCATCTCTCTCGCAGTCCCTTGGCTGCAGCCAATCTGAATGGAATCCCAAAACACAACAACGGGTGCGATCACACCATCCCGGAACCAGATTGAAGCCGTCCTCATGCTAAAGCAAAACAGCAGGGATATTATTTGGTGTCTTTATGGTTGTTTAGAGTTTGGCAATTGACTTTGCCTCCACTTCAGTCTGGGACGGCTGGCACGTGGCCACAAGGAGAGGAGGAGAGGAGGGAGAGCAGTGAGATATGCCTGGAGGCATCAGTAGAGAAGGCCCTGCTTCACTACGGCTTAGGCCTAACTCCTGGTTATTATCGTGGGCTTTGTGAGGTATTCCCAAAAACTTCTGTACACTTTAATATCTGAAAATGTAATAACTCCCAGCCGACTTTGTTGTTGTTAATGTGTGTCTATGACTAATAGTTTTTGATGGATGGAAAGCACTTCAAAAAGAGATACGATTTAGGTTATTCCAAAATGAGATTCCTCTGGCTTTAACAAGTGAGTATCAGACAATCATATTTTGAGCTGCTGGATCGTGAGTCATTAGTTAAGACTAAAAGCACGATGCTTCCAGTCAGTGTCATTCCTGTCACTCTCACCAGCCCTCACAGACATGAGTTGGAATGAAAGGAAAGAAAAACTCTCCAAACAAGGTATAATAGCAGATCTAGGAAAGGAGATAAAAGAGAATGAATAGAAAGGATGGACAGATAGAAAATATAGACAGGTAAGAAAATTAAATATATAGAAAGAGTGGATAGAAAAAAAGGATTGTACATTTACATTTACATTTAAGTCATTTAGCAGACGCTCTTATCCAGAGCGACTTACAAATTGGTGCATTCACCTAATGACATCCAGTGGAGCAGCCACTTTACAATAGTGCATCTAAATCTTTTAAGGGGGGGGGGGGGGGGGGCAGAAGGATTGCTTTATCCTATCCTAGGTATTCCTTGAAGAGGTGGGGTTTCAGGTGTCTCCGGAAGGTGGTGATTGACTCCGCTGTCCTGGCGTCGTGAGGGAGTTTGTTCCACCATTGGGGTGCCAGAGCAGCGAACAGTTTTGACTGGGCTGAGCGGGAACTGTACTTCCTCAGTGGTAGGGAGGCGAGCAGGCCAGAGGTGGATGAACGCAGTGCCCTTGTTTGGGTGTAGGGCCTGATCAGAGCCTGAAGGTACTGAGGTGCCGTTCCCCTCACAGCTCCGTAGGCAAGCACCATGGTCTTGTAGCGGATGCGAGCTTCAACTGGAAGCCAGTGGAGAGAGCGGAGGAGCGGGGTGACGTGAGAGAACTTGGGAAGGTTGAACACCAGACGGGCTGCGGCGTTCTGGATGAGTTGTAGGGGTTTGATGGCACAGGCAGGGAGCCCAGCCAACAGCGAGTTGCAGTAATCCAGACGGGAGATGACAAGTGCCTGGATTAGGACCTGCGCCGCTTCCTGTGTGAGGCAGGGTCGTACTCTGCGGATGTTGTAGAGCATGAACCTACAGGAACGGGCCACCGCCTTGATGTTAGTTGAGAACGACAGGGTGTTGTCCAGGATCACGCCAAGGTTCTTAGCGCTCTGGGAGGAGGACACAATGGAGTTGTCAACCGTGATGGCGAGATCATGGAACGGGCAGTCCTTCCCCGGGAGGAAGAGCAGCTCCGTCTTGCCGAGGTTCAGCTTGAGGTGGTGATCCGTCATCCACACTGATATGTCTGCCAGACATGCAGAGATGCGATTCGCCACCTGGTCATCAGAAGGGGGAAAGGAGAAGATTAGTTGTGTGTCGTCTGCATAGCAATGATAGGAGAGACCATGTGAGGTTATGACAGAGCCAAGTGACTTGGTGTATAGCGAGAATAGGAGAGGGCCTAGAACAGAGCCCTGGGGGACACCAGTGGTGAGAGCGCGTGGTGAGGAGACAGATTCTCGCCACGCCACCTGGTAGGAGCGACCTGTCAGGTAGGACGCAATCCAAGCGTGGGCCGCGCCGGAGATGCCCAACTCGGAGAGGGTGGAGAGGAGGATCTGATGGTTCACAGTATCGAAGGCAGCCGATAGGTCTAGAAGGATGAGAGCAGAGGAAAGAGAGTTAGCTTTAGCAGTGCGGAGCGCCTCCGTGATACAGAGAAGAGCAGTCTCAGTTGAGTGACTAGTCTTGAAACCTGACTGATTTGGATCAAGAAGGTCATTCTGAGAGAGATAGCAGGAGAGCTGGCCAAGGACGGCACGTTCAAGAGTTTTGGAGAGAAAAGAAAGAAGGGATACTGGTCTGTAGTTGTTGACATCGGAGGGATCGAGTGTAGGTTTTTTCAGAAGGGGTGCAACTCTCGCTCTCTTGAAGACGGAAGGGACGTAGCCAGCGGTCAGGGATGAGTTGATGAGCGAGGTGAGGTAAGGGAGAAGGTCTCCGGAAATGGTCTGGAGAAGAGAGGAGGGGATAGGGTCAAGCGGGCAGGTTGTTGGGCGGCCGGCCGTCACAAGACGCGAGATTTCATCTGGAGAGAGAGGAGAGAAAGAGGTCAAAGCACAGGGTAGGGCAGTGTGAGCAGAACCAGCGGTGTCGTTTGACTTAGCAAACGAGGATCGGATGTCGTCGACCTTCTTTTCAAAATGGTTGACGAAGTCGTCTGCAGAGAGGGAGGAGGGGGGGGGAGGGGGAGGAGGATTCAGGAGGGAGGAGAAGGTGGCAAAGAGCTTCCTAGGGTTAGAGGCAGATGCTTGGAATTTAGAGTGGTAGAAAGTGGCTTTAGCAGCAGAGACAGAAGAGGAAAATGTAGAGAGGAGGGAGTGAAAGGATGCCAGGTCCGCAGGGAGGCGAGTTTTCCTCCATTTCCGCTCGGCTGCCCGGAGCCCTGTTCTGTGAGCTCGCAATGAGTCGTCGAGCCACGGAGCGGGAGGGGAGGACCGAGCCGGCCTGGAGGATAGGGGACATAGAGAGTCAAAGGATGCAGAAAGGGAGGAGAGGAGGGTTGAGGAGGCAGAATCAGGAGATAGGTTGGAGAAGGTTTGGGCAGAGGGAAGAGATGATAGGATGGAAGAGGAGAGAGTAGCGGGGGAGAGAGAGCGAAGGTTGGGACGGCGCGATACCATCCGAGTAGGGGCAGTGTGGGAAGTGTTGGATGAGAGCGAGAGGGAAAAGGATACAAGGTAGTGGTCGGAGACTTGGAGGGGAGTTGCAATGAGGTTAGTGGAAGAACAGCATCTAGTAAAGATGAGGTCAAGCGTATTGCCTGCCTTGTGAGTAGGGGGGGAAGGTGAGAGGGTGAGGTCAAAAGAGGAGAGGAGTGGAAAGAAGGAGGCGGAGAGGAATGAGTCAAAGGTAGACATGGGGAGGTTAAAGTCACCCAGAACTGTGAGAGGTGAGCCGTCCTCAGGAAAGGAGCTTATCAAGGCATCAAGCTCATTGATGAACTCTCCAAGGGAACCTGGAGGGCGATAAATGATAAGGATGTTAAGCTTGAAAGGGCTGGTAACTGTGACAGCATGGAATTCAAAGGAGGCGATAGACAGATGGGTAAGGGGAGAAAGAGAGAATGACCACTTGGGAGAGATGAGGATCCCGGTGCCACCACCCCGCTGACCAGAAGCTCTCGGGGTGTGCGAGAACACGTGGGCAGACGAAGAGAGAGCAGTAGGAGTAGCAGTGTTATCTGTGGTGAGCCATGTTTCCGTCAGTGCCAAGAAGTCGAGGGACTGGAGGGACGCATAGGCTGAGATGAGCTCTGCCTTGTTGGCCGCGGATCGGCAGTTCCAGAGGCTACCGGAGACCTGGAACTCCACGTGGGTCGTGCGGGCTGGGACCACCAGGTTAGGGTGGGCGCGGCCACGCGGTGTGAGGCGTTTGTATGGTCTGTGCAGAGAGGAGAGAACAGGGATAGACAGACACATATTTGACAGGCTACAGAAGAGGCTACGCTAAAGCAAAGGGGATTAGAATGACAAGTGGGCTACACGTCTCGAATGTTCAGAAAGTTAAGCTTACGTAGCAAAAAAATCAATAAAATTAAAAATCTTATTGACTAAAATGATATAGTACTGCTGGCTGGTGAAGTAGCCTGGCTAGCAGTAGCTGCGTTGTTGAAAGTGAAGCTGGCTAGGTGACCTCGACAGTTTCTCTAAGTTTCTCTAAACTACACAATTATCATGGATACAAGGACAGCAAAGACAACTAGCTAACACTACGCTAATCAAGTCGTTCCGTTGTAATGTAAGTTTCTACAGTGCTGCTATTCGGTAGAAGTTGGCTAGCTAGCAGTGTTAGCTAGCAGTGTTGGCTAGGTAGGAGGACGGCAGCGCGGCAGGCGAAACTAGCTGGCTAGCTAACCGATAATTACTCAGAGTTACACAATTATCTTAGATACAAAGCTAGCAGCGGATAGAGAGAAAGCAGGGATAAAGAAAAAGGATTTCTAGAGAGGATGGACACACCTTTCCAACAAGTCCGTTTGTCAAATTTCTGCCTGCCAGAGCTACCCCGGTCAACTGTTAGCGCTGTTTTCGTGAAGTGGAAACATCTAGGAGCAATAACGGCTCAGCCGTGAAGTGGTAGGCCACACAAGCTCACAGAACGGGACCGTCGAGTGCTGAAGTCGTCTGTCCTAGGTTGCAACACTCACTACCGAGTTCTAAACTGCCTCTGGAAGCAACATCAGACATGAACTGTACGTCGGGAGCTTCATGAAACGGGTTTCCGTGGCCAAGCAGCCGCACAAAAGCCATGCGAAATGCCAAGCTTTGGCTGGAGTGGTGTAAAGTTCACCGCCATTGGACTCTGGAGCAGTGGAAACGCTTTCTCTGGAGTGATGAATCACACTTCTGGCAGTCCGACGGACTAATCTGTGTTTGGCGGATGCCAGGAACTGTGAAGTTGGTGGAGGAGGAATAATGGTCTGGGGCTGTTTGCCATGGTTTGGACTAGACCCCTTAGTTCAAGTGAAGGGAAATATTAACACTACAGCATACAATGACATTCTAGAAGATTCTGTGCTTCCATTTTTGTAGCAACAGTTCAGGGAAGGACCTTTCCTGTTTCAGCATGACAATGCCCTGTGCTCAAAGCGAGGTCCATACAGAAATGGTTTGTCGAGATCGGTGTGACAGAACTTGACTGGCTTTCACAGAGCCCTGACCTCAACCCCATCGAACACCATTGGGATGAAATGGAACGCCAACTGTGAGTCAGGCATAATCGCCCAACATCAGTGCCCGATCTCACTAATTCTCTTGTGGCTGAATGGAAGCAAGTGCCCACAGCAATGTTCCAACATCTAGTGGAAAGCCTTCCCAGAACAGTGGAGGCTGTTATAGCAGCAATGTTCCAACATCTAGTGGAAAGCCTTCCCAGAACAGTGGAGGCTGTTATAGCAGCAATGTTCCAACATCTAGTGGAAAGCCTTCCCAGAACAGTGGAGGCTGTTATAGCAGCAATGTTCCAACATCTAGTGGAAAGCCTTCCCAGAACAGTGGAGGCTGTTATAGCAGCAATGTTCCAACATCTAGTGGAAAGCCTTCCCAGAACAGTGGAGGCTGTTATAGCAGCAAATGGAGACCAACTCCATAATAATACCCATGATTTTGGAATGAGATGTTTGATGAGCAGGTGTTCACAAACTTTTGGTCATGTGGTGTATTTGTCTTTCCGTGTCTCCCGAGCGGGTCCAACACTTCCAAACGGTCTGGCTGAAATGAGCTGTCAACCGGGACGTTTTCTCACTCAATGAACAGAGATGAGGGCTATGTTATTGTTGGTAAGACCCAATGCTCCATCAATCCCCCTCTGTCACGTCACACATCAGTATAGAGAAGGTAGACGTCTCCCCTAACTCAGATCTTCACATTCCCTCTTCACATTCCCCTCAGATCTTCACATTCCCCTAATAATTAAGGTTTTGATTGACAGTCAGGTTAACCTCACCCTAGAACTGTGCTTAAGTTTGCTGATGATGTTTCTTTGAAAGAGTGATGTAGTTAAAATATACCATAAGGCACAGATCGAGGATCTGCCCCCCCCCCCCCCCCCCCCCCCCAGTGCAGGAATATGGCAGCCACGGGCCACATACAGCTCCCTGAGTCGATCACTGTTATCTGTTGGAACGGATTCCACTTGACCCCTTAGGACACACACACACTTATTAATAGGCTTGGAAGGGTGTGTGTGTGTGTGAGTGTGTGTGTGTGTCTCTGTCTGTCTGTCAGTGGGTGGGTGCCTGGTCGCACCTGAGTGTGTGTGTTCTTATCTTCACTCTAAGGCATTCATCAGGAATGACACTTTCTGCCATTTTGCGTTCAAACTAAACACACAGCTCCATGTTCTGTCTCTGTTCCTCAGGATGTTGAGAGGCTTGACTTATGCAAGTTGTCAGTAAGAAATTACAGTATCGTCACGCTGCCCGATTGATTTGGTACACTGCGTTTTTATTATTTTCCTTGCGATAGGTAATTTGGTCAAACAAACCTCTCTCTCCCGATTCCAAAACCTGAAACAACAAAGGAGGACCAATAGCTACAGAGTCATGCTTTTAAATCCCAGGGGACAGTCACTGCACTTTAAAAAAATGCTGGGTTAAAAACAACCCAATTTGTGTTCTTTGGTAACCCAGCGCTGGGTAAATATTGGACTGAACACACGCTGGGTGATTTTGACTCAGCCAGTTGGGTGGCACGAATAACCCAACATGTCGGGGTGTTGGGATTACCCACACATGGGTTAATTGAACCATTAGTTGGGTACTTTTTACTTTCATGCTGGGTTTTGAATGCAATTTCAGGAGGCATGGCTTATTAGGCATGTGGCTTGCAGATTGATCTTATTTGCCACCCATGAGAGTAGTCATTCCTGTTCATCATGGTACGTTTACATGCTGCAAATTGCATTTTTCCTTTATTTTCCTACTAGAATATTAAGATGATGTATTACATATTATAATAAGGCGCTATCTATCCAAAAATGGGATTTGCATAGGCTTTTAGGGAAGTGATACACTTCTGTAAGCCTTATTGAAGCTACAAAAATGTAAATGTTCAACCTTAACATGTGATATCTATACAACAGAACAGATGAATAGGAATTACATCTACTCCCAACAAACAACTATCTGAAAGCCACCCCCCTTGCTCCAGTCATATCTCAACAACCCAGCACCAATAACCCAGCATTAACAACCCAACCTTGCTCTTTTTAAAGAAAACAACCCAGGGCCTCCCGGGTGGCGCAGTGGTCTAGGGCACTGCATCGCAGCGCTAGCTGTGCCACCAGAGTCTCTGGGTTCGCACCCAGACTCTGTCGCAGCCGGCCGCGACCGGGAGGTCCGTGGGGCGACGCACAATTGGCCTAGCGTCGTCCGGGTTAGGGAGGATTTGGCCGGTAGGGATATCCTTGTCTCATCACGCTCAAGCGACTCCTGTGGCGGGCCGGGCGCAGTGCGCGCTAACCAAGGGGGGGCGGGTGTAAGGTGTTTCCTCCGACACATTGGTGAGGCTGGCTTCCGGGTTGGAGGCGCGCTGTGTTAATAAGAAGCAGTGGTTGGGTTGGGTTGTGCTTCGGAGGACGCATGACTTTCGACCTTCGTCTCTCCCGAGCCCGTACGGGAGTTGTAGCGATGAAACAAGATAGTAATTACTAGCGATTGAATACCATGAAAATTGGGGAGAAAAGGGGGTAAAAAAAAAAAAAAGTTGAAAGAAAACAACCCAACTAAGTTACCCAACACCTGCAACCCAAATGTTGTTTGGTGGTCGGAAAATAACTGTATTACCTCTCAACTCCAATGCACACACACGCACATGCACGTACACACACCATCACAAAAGAAGCAGTAACTGTATTAACCTCTGCACACTTCTCCTGCCAGCGTGGTTTTGGAAACTTGCATTACTGTGTTATTTGAAGGTAATTGGATAAAGTGAAGCTGATTCTGTGTACTCGGATAATCAGATTATGAACCAGAGCGTAAATGTTGGTTTTGACCTCAGTGGCTATGACAGTATCCATGTCCAGGAGGCATTCTGCCTTTGGGACCCGATTCAGGACAAGTTACCCAGTAAATATGTAGTGGTTAACATGAAAAATTATAATTAATGCATTCATTATTTACATGTAGGCATTCTACTGTAAAACAGCTCCTAAACGCTAAAAGGTATACATGTAATGTACTTAGGTCTATAGAGACATCATGCAGTGAGACCAAAGAGGCCCTAACAGTTGCTCCGAGATCAGAGACACACCTTCCCTAACCCTGCGCTCATCTGATCACACACGCATATTCCATTAGCTCAACGGATCACACACACACACACACACACACACACACACACACACACACACACACACACACACACACACACACACACACACACACACACACACACACACACACACACACACACACACACACACACACACACACTCTCCCGTAGCCTTGCTCAGATCTGACTCACAACGCGGGCCGTTCGGGGTGAGATAGTGTAGTGTGTCACCACGACCAGAGGTGTCATACTGTCTCCCTCTCCTCTCCCCGCCAGGGTGAGGGATGATATTACTGGATGCCTGTCGGCTGAGCAGTGGACCAAAGCCATGATCAGAAACCAGAGGACTTACAGACACCACACGGGAAGGAGGGAGGAGGAGCGGGTAGCAGGGGGAAGAGGGGGCCTAGACTAATGGTGTTCCAGAGACAAGCTTACATTTCAGGTCATCATTAAACACAGGCTGCCTGAATTAACCCAATAGGCTAAATAGATGAAAAAAGGCCTGTTACCTTCCCAAAAGGCCTACAATACAGTAGATCAGACTCCCCACTGGTAGTCCAATGAATGCCACACACAGTACACAACCCAACCCCCAAACACACACTCTCCAGCGCCTCTCTGATAAGCCCATGGCAGGTGTCAGCTGTCTGAGGAGGCTCCTGGGGGAGAGACTCCCTGATTACCCCTCTGACTGACTGACTGATTTGACAGCCATGTCTGTTTTTCTGTCTCTGGAGGGATACACCTTGCCACAGTGTTGACAAGGAGGCCATTCACGAACAGCATACTTCACACAGACCTGCTAACTGACTGCTGGGTGCGTGTGTGTACGTCCATGCGCACGCGCGTGTACGTGTCTGTCTGGCGGTCTGAAAACTTGACAGTTAAAGAAATGTTTCTGTCTCTCGAGACCCTATCTTGGCCGAAGCAGCACTTCACTCACTGCACATCAACTTTATCTACCGACTCTGACTTGGAATCAGACAGCAAGGGATTTGTAAGAGGAGTAAAAGATACTGGAATAGTGAGACAGAATCAGAGACGAAAGTTGTTGTTATCTGTGTGAATGTGTCTGTTTTAGTAATGGAGGCATTAGCAGAGGAGATAACACACAGCTTGCTCTGGGAGAGTGTTTTCACCTCTTGACTTCCAGGGGAAATCTACCGCCTGGGTATAACAGTTAAACCAGGCCCACCACTGAGAAGAGGTTAAACACACATAGCACCATACCATTTCCAGGGCCCATTGTACAAAATAGAATGTTCCATTTACAGGTGAAGAAAAGACATCTCATCGCCTTGGCCCAATGTACTGGTGTGCCAAATCAAACATAATTTATTCATATTACAAATACCAAAGCCAGTCTGCCGTATTCTTAGTAAATATTGAGTTGGTCCAGCACAGTGATGCGTCTACTCAGGACCTCACATTTATGAAATCTCATAAAAACATGGGTGGTTTTTCAGTGTGGGAGAGGTTGTAGTGTACACTGAGAGACAGACTTGTGAGTGAGGTGGTGTGTGTGTGTGTGTGTGTGTGTGTGTGTGTGTGTGTGTGTGTGTGTGTGTGTGTGTGTGTGTGTGTGTGTGTGTGTGTGTGTGTGTGTGTGTGTGTGTGTGTGTGTGTGTGTGTGTGTGTGTGTGTGTGTGCTCATGTCCGTGTGTATGTGACCTTGTGTTGTAGGGCTTGGCTATGTATTTAGGTGGAACATTGAGCAGCGTGGAGGTTCTTATCACCCCTGTCTGTTTTGGAGGGGAACATACATCGCCTGCCTGGAGGGATCGCTGCCTGGCCTGGAATGTCCTGCTGGAAACGTCTGCTATTGGCTGAACACGACAGGTCACCTGTCAGGATGCTGGTCAAACTCCACGCAGACAGGAGGCGTGAGTGTAGAGGAGATAAATAAGAAGATATTCAGTAGGTTTCTGGGCAGATACAGAGACCAGAGAGATGACTGGGGAGGAAGATAAGAAGAAAAACGTTAAAGAATACGAGGTGTTCAATTCCTGTGTGACAGACTGGCTTTCAAACCCTGGTTGTCCATGCAACTCAGGTCTAGCCATTATAGCTCTGGGAGAGAACACAAGTCCTCAGGTTTCAGCCAAAATTGCTCAACACGCAAGCATGGTTCATTGAACTGCCTTCAGTGCAGTGGGTCTACTAGTAGGTCTGGTTTTAACACAGTGTCCATGTCTGACAAACATTGTTGTTTTGATGTACTGTATCACATGCAGCCAAGAACAGAATTCACAAACAGTTTCTTCCTCACTCTACCATCCCTCCTACTCCTAATTGAGTTGGAAAGCCTACTTGCAAACAATTCAATATCACAAGACAGTGGTCCATATAAAACAAAAGCAAACCTTTGACACAAAACCCAAATCCTTCTTAATCTCCTCTTCAATTTTTATGAAAATTCCACTCAGGTGTGTTGGAGATGATGGACAATGTAAAATAATAAAGAAGTAGCATCAAAGTAGCAGAGACTTCCCAAAGACATAATTGCAGACCAGCCATTTTGACCTGTGATGAACAGTCAGTTTCACTGATAGTATCTCCAAAGCAATGGCTCGGGCCGACCAAAATCTCAATATATGAGTTGGTGTTCTGTTGTTTTTGCTCTAGCCAATTCCCATAGTCAAGCGGCTGGTATGTCAGCTGAAACCGTTAAAAATACGAGCCTCACAGCCTCTCTGCCGTGTTTTGTTTGGCCTATGGGATAGGCAGCTTTCAGGAGGAGACATCTGAGGCAGCATGTGTTGGATTCTCTGCTCTCCACTTTAATGAAGACCACATCCATAACCAGACGAGGAGGCTGGGTCTATTGGACTGACTGGGTGTGTAGGCCTACCAACCACTGCACTGGTTCATTCTACTGTATCTGCAGGTGAACCACACATTGGCTCTATTGTGGGAGGTAATAGATGGCATCGACATTTCACTCAATCGTCTCCCAAAGCACCCTGTGTACAAGTGTAGTTTGCAACTACATCAAGATAATAGAGGTGAGGAGCGAAACTGGGATATCTTTCTATTAAACACCATGGAGCTTTTACAACGTCATTTTTGGAAGAACAATTTCCAGACTTATTTAACCGCAGTAAGCCTTATTCCAAACACCTGTTGAGGTCCCTAGGACAGGTGAGAAGGTTCTGAGGCATACATACCTACATGCTGGGAGGGAAATCATAAACAGATTATATTACTTTTTACAGAATAATAAAGTGTCTTGATGCTAAGAGTCTGTCTTGCTGTTTACCACACAAATCACATTGCTTCAAAGTGCTTCAAAAGGAGGCATGTGGGACCTGGCGACGCCATTTTGTGTTTGTTGGCCTGCTTGTTGATACGAGTTCTTTATACCCTATAATTGTTTTGATTTACTGATCATTGTCCAGTGTACCGGGATGTCTCGGCCAGGTCTCTGTGTGCACTCCTATCAT